>NC_054080.1:9591585-9855330 GCF_017639655.2 Falco naumanni
TTACATTTCTGCTTTACGAATATGCATGTGTATCGGTTCTATATAAGTAGTGTTAGACACTAATAAAGTTGAGCAAGGTGCATAACTCATATTGAGCATCTTCTTGACTCCGGCGAACCCTTCTTCCAACAGATCCAGACTCAAACTGGTCTTTTTCAAAAGCGCTTGTGATGGAGTGGGGAAGCCAGGCAGTGCACAGTAGCCCAGGCTGGTTGTTCAGGGAGTCAGGATTTCTAAGTAGACGTCTAAAGGTTTACTCATTATCAGTGGCTCCGAGGAAAGATGAGTGGCAGGAGGCAGATTTCCCTCTGGATGACTCTTTGTGTGGGACACAGAGGGCTCTTCTGGATTAGCACAGGGTGCACATTCCCCAGCGTGGATTTACAGCTGCAGGGCCGGGGGGGGGGGGGGGGGTGGGGGGTGGGGGAAGCATTTTGGCTTTAGCTTCCTTTATCCTTTGTAATAATCCTTTCCAGCTCGCTACCACTGTGCACAGGTTTTAGCTTGTTACTGCTGTTGGCTCCTGCAGTGCTGCCCCTTGTACCTGCTAGCTTTCATTGATCCTTGTTGCCATTGACACTCACATGCCCTTTGATAAAGTAGTTGTCAAAGCTGCCATCCCTCTACAAGCAGCATTACAGACCCACTCCTATCTGAGACGTTCATTAGTGTCGTTTGCCAAAAAGTTTATATAACAGATGTTGCAAAGCAGAGGCACAGAAACACGCACATTCACACACCATTATTGCAAGGGCTGACAGGGTGACGATAAAGGGAGGATGGTCTGCAGGACTAGAGTAGCTGGAAGGCATAGCTGCATCTGTTAAAAAAGCAACTAATGTCTGTGTGACCATGTTATATTTTCAGCTTGTCATCATGGCTGGGACTGTTCTGCTCGCCTACTACTTTGAGTGCACCGATACTTTTCAGGTGCATATCCAAGGCTTCTTCTGTCAGGATGGCAATTTGATGAAACCGTACCCTGGAACAGAGGATGAGAGCTTCATTTCACCTCTTGTGCTCTACTGTGTGCTGGCTTCAACTCCCACAGCTATTGTAAGTATAAGAAATTAGTTGGATCCTCAATGCAAAGAAAAATATGAATGCTATATCCTTTTTATTTATATTCTCTTTATTTTTGGCAGAAACATCCACCTTTTTTACCTGGTTTTCTTTACTATACAATCAGTAAGCTGTTCCGAGCAGATGAAAATATTCAATTAACTGAGTACCTACAATTCCAAACAGATAATTGCAGTCACTGATTAGCAAAACTTTGGCCCTTTTCCTTTTTCTGTGCAGAAAGTTACAAATTTCACAAATAGCCAGCTTTGCTGCATTTGGAATTCCATTGGTAAATTCTTATTGGACTGTGTCTTTATGTACTCTGTTTTGTTTTATTTCTTTCTTTTTATTTCATTATCTTCAGTATTTCTTTCCTATGTTAACTTTGATTTGCATCCATTTCAAAAGTTGATTAAAGCTGTATATGCTGCATTTACTTGTGAAAGGTGAATGCTGCACCATAGTCTGTTTTAAGTTTGGGTCTGCAGTAATTTTAATGCATGAAACAGTGTAATACAGAATGTAGTAAGGAATGTGAAAGGGATCTGTGGAAGAGGCAATACTTTTTGGTACAGGACACTTTCTGAAAACATGTAAGGGTTTTGACTTGGATTGTACCAGGAGTTTATGAAAATCCTGTGCAGTAACTGTTATTTTCTGTATTGAAACTCCAGTGAATGTTAGGACTTTCAGTTTACTTTGTGCTGCAGTGGTAGATGATTTGCAAATGAAAAATGGCTTTGCAAGGTTCACCTGAAGACATTGCTTCATGCAAAATACAGCATTGATCACTGTGGGCTAGGGGAGACCTGTCTAGATGGTCATGGTAAAGATGAGAGTCTCTGAGAAAAACTCTCAGCTGATCCCTAGTCCTCGTGACCAGCGATGGTAGTGTAGCATCATAGATCTGGGACACGATTGCTGCCTTTGAAGTCAGATGTCTTCTGTTGGATTTAGATTTGATAAGTTCTTGGCAGTGCTAGGTTAATTGTTTGACTCGGTGACCTTAAAGGTCTTTTCCAACCTAAAGATTCTGTGATTCTGTGTTACCAGGGGAAAGCTCTGCCCTCCCAGGCAGGCATGGGTCAGGGTCCTGGCTGCAAGTCACAGCAGAGATCCCGTGCCCTGCAGAGGGTGCCAAGGCAGGCCTCAGTGGCTGCTTGTCCCCTATGGTGTCTTTTCTCAGCATGAACGTTGCTTAGTGTCTGCCACCCGGGTTTGACTGTGGAGTCTTAGCTGTGCGGTGTCAGTATTTGGCCCTGTAGGTAGCAGGTAGGATGGCAGATCAGTAACTCCCAGGGCCCGAGGCTAACTGCAAGAGAGATCTAAGGAATTAAGGAAGTAACAACACTAAGTGAAAGTCAATATGCGCCATGTTCTTAGCGGGGACTGTAGAGAAGATAGAGACAGACTGTTAAATCACAAGAGGCAGCCCTGCAAGGGATACAAGCTGCAAGAAAAGAAACCAATAAAATATTAGGAAAAGTCTTTTTACAATGACAGTAGTCAAACACCCAAACCATGCCACCGTAGAGGCTGTTGGAGCCCCATTCCTCTGGTAATGCGTCTGCTCAAGGCTGTGGTTTGTGCTGACCCTGCTTTGAGAGGGGTTGGACTGGAGGCCCCTTCCCAGCTAAATCACCGTGTTGTTCTGTGTCTCTCTATTCTGTGGTGCTAGTGGAAATTTTCTGCTGTTTAACTAAGGACAGATGAATGGAGCCGTGAGCGCCTGTGTACAGCCTGAAGACTGTCTCTCTACCACCAACAAGCAGCTGTGCTAATGCAGTCCTCAGATCCACCGTGATGTAAAAGGACAGAATTGCTGTTGGCCCAGTGCTGATAGAACACCTGCTGGGGCACTTTGCAAAGGTTACCTTTTGGGGAGCAGCCTGCTTTTTTCCAGAGATAGTTGTGTGGAATCATTTTGAAACTGGCTGCTTGGGAAACTGGGAGACTGGGGCTTGAGAGCCCCAGAACCCTCATCTGTTTGTATTCTCTGGTTTTGAGTGCTCTGCTCATAGCTCATCTCACAGCCAGTGCCTTCCTTGTGTATTCTCCTCCCCTTGGCTGCTATTGGAATGCTGTGGACTTGATTAGTTTGTTCTATTTGTGGCATTAAAAATACAGCCATCCTTACAGAGGATTTGGGAGACATCAGCTTTCTAAAACCTGCCCAGAACTGAGAGTTATGATGTCCCAAGACCCAAGTTCAGTTTGGTTTGCTGCCAGAGATTTTTGTGTGTGATAGCGTTACCTCTGGATGCGGTTTCTGCGGAGAGAGTGGTGTTAGCAAGGATTGACTGTGCCACAAGGATGCTGTTAGAGTAAACAAGTTGAAGGATTTTAAAACTCCCAGAAATCAGAATGATGTAAATTTAATGCATAAAACCAACAGACAGATCCTGTCTGTACTTCGCATGATTCTTCCTAACAGGGGATCTCCATCATCTTGCTGCGATCGGAAATGCCATCAGTTGTACTTTCTCATGGAAAGCAACAGGAGCATGTTGTCTCACAGAGAGACTTCAGGCAGTCCCAGGCTGTGGGCACAGCTCTGTTTCCTGCATCTCTTCTGTGCACCCTGGCTGATGCTCCTCCTTCTTTATCTGTATGGCATTGCAGCTGAAATGAAAACTGTCAGTGGCAGCTTTCACACAACCTCGGTGTTCACTGAAAGTGTGAAAAAAGTAGAAGAACAGCTTTTCCCCATTTGTAACCCCAGAGTGAGTGAATGAGAGGCAGGAGGGCTGTCGAGATGCAGCTTACGCCAGCAGCGATGTGGGACTGCATGGAGGCAGTCAGGCCAGATCTCACTAGAGAAGAGGGCTGAGCAGTTTGACTCAGTTGCAGTGAACCTATAGTGAGTTTTCAAAGGGAGGTGGGGAAAAAAGTAGGCAAAACTGGGGCAGTCTGACTGGTGGTGAGCCAGTTTATGCGTAAGAGGAACCGGATCGTGGCACTCTGCACACAGAGGAGTTTGGAGAAGCATGTCCTCAGCTCTGCTAGAGGGTCTCAATTGAGATACAAGACTAATGTTCTGAATGAGAGGAACTGTTAAAGGAATAAAAGTCTTGAAGCTGGACCCATTCTTGGCTGCCAGCACCATCAGTAAATGCTTTTCTAAATGGGATGTAACTCTTTAAGGCTCCCTCCCCACCCTTACCCCACTGCACAGTTCCTGCAGGAGTGCTGCTCCAGGATGCCACTCTTCTGCAACCTCCTCTTGTTTGTAAGCCAGATTCACTCCTGGATAGTTTATCCTTACAGAAACAGCTCTTCTTGATGTTTATCCCGATTTTTAGCATGCAGCTGTACAAAGAATCGTTTGGCAAGGAGACTGTGAGGTTATCGGAAAGTGCCATAGGGGGAAAAAAAAAAGGTCAGTTTCTGCGTCCCTTTAAAAGCAGCAGTTACATTGTTTTGTTGATTAAATTGGCAATTAAATTAACTAACTGTTGGTAATCTGTATCAGAGTTCAGGGAGTACTGGGTGCTCACGATGGGCTAAGAACTTGAAGGGGGAAGATGTGATATTTCACTGTCTGAAAATGTCAGTTTGAAAGTTGAAGGACTATCATGGACAAAAGGTTGTTGAAGAGGAAAATGGAACAGATCATTTTATCTGTCTCTTTGCTCAGGAGGAGCCAAGAAATAAGGAAAGCATGTGCAGCAGAGGTTTTTGAGACCTGAATGTTGAGGAGCAAGTATTTGGTGACACCACCAGTAATGGGAAGGCAGGGCAAATTGAAGACATTTTCTCAATGGGCAGGTTGTAATCAGCAGAGGAAAAATGACTGCTGAGTAGAGGTTCATACTGGGGCTTTGGGGCATCATCAAAGGTACCTAATAGTACTATCGAAAAGATGTAAGAAAGAGTATCCAGGCAACATAAGCTCAGTGTGGTTGAACTTCTATTGCATTCAGGACACCAAGAACAAAATCATATCCAGTGGCACTACCTTTGCTTCCCGATTGCCTCCATCACCTCAGACTGCAGATCACCTGTGCTGTCAGTTGCCAACCTCCAGTGTCATTTTATTGCCATTTCTACTGTCTAATTAAGCCAGTGTGATACGACAGCTTATCACACTGTTTATAGTGTGATACAACAGCTTATCACACTGTTTACAGTGTGATATGACAGCTTACCACACTGTTTACAGTGTGATAAAACAAACTTGGATTGTTTTCCCAAACAGAAATAAGTAGATTGCTTGTTGTGTACCTTTCCACCCATACCTCTTTATCTATATTTAGGTTTCAGGTTTAGAACTGAATTGTACCAGTTCCTGGAGTGCTGATTCTGTTCTGGCAGAAGCAAAGATACTTAACAATGTCAGTGATTGATTTTGGGAGGCCAGCTGGACAGCTTGGCTGGGTGCGCGCCCTGCTCATGCAGAATCATCAGGGCTTAAATCATGACAATGAGCGGAGTTACTTGACTCCAGAAATGCGTGCAGAAAAAAAAAAAAATTAGTTCTTTGAAGAGCTGTTCGGACCACATTCAATTTTGCACAGCTAGCTTAGCTATCAGAACTAGGTGCCCAGGCCCTCACTGAACTTTTACAGGACAGCAAGGCTCGGTTTCTAGAGCCCACATGAAACCTACAAGAAAACAAAATCCTCAGATTCGAGCAATTAAATTCAATGCCAGCGATGGCACCAAAAGAATAGTGCAGTTATGTTGAATCACCTCATAAATATGCTATTACTATACACCTAAACTCTTTGGTATTACACCAAAGGTACTGTTCCCGTAAAAAGTCACATTTTGATCTGTTATGCTGTAGGAAGTCTAAGATAACTCTGCTTTAGTCAGTGGAATGGAACTGAACAGATTTATAGCCTGGCAAAATTTACTCCTAAATCTAAGTGGAATAATCTATCCACATGGCAGTTGCTAGGAGTATGCCAGACAGCCAAATATATAGAAATAAAGATGGGAATTGAAGTCAGAAAATACTCAGCTAACTTCTGATGCAGTGGAACTTTAAAAATAGGTCTGTTGTTAAAGGAGGACTGTTCAGAAGTTTCATACCTTAGTGTATCTCTTATTTGAAAAGGTTGGGTTTTTTAAATGCCACTGACCCATGTCTTCACAGCATAGAGTTTCCTCAGGGTGTGAATTGTCTCTCAATGTGTACATACAGCGCCAGGCAGACAGAGAGCCAAAGCATTAATTTGAACTTCTGAACATTATTGTAATTCAAATGATAAACGGTTTGAAAGAGCGTCACTTTTAAACTGCTTTAGTGCAGATGGTCTTTTTCTTAATGCCCAACCCCGCAGTTAGTGAGCTAGGCTTATCGAACTGCTTGCCAATTCTGTTAAGAGCAGATGGAGTGAAATGGGATAAGGGCAATATTTCAGCGCAGCTCCCATGCTTCAGCTCCCACTCCCAGATGCCATTATCGACATATATTTTACAACTCAATGTTGAGTGTACTTGGCTTGAATGTCAATAATCGATAAGGATGCTCATGTGGTTTAGATAAGGATGAATTGTTGCCCTTGAAACAACATACCATTCCAGCAGTCAGAGCTAACTTAAGACTAGTTCCTTGATATTTATACTAACTCTGAGTGTCTATGGGTATGTGTGTGCGCATGCATATTTTTGTTATGCATTTTTCTGACCATTCCCTAGCACTGTGGATTCCTTTTGTGTGTCTTATAATAATGTATTAATTTAATTCTTTTGAGTGCTTCCCTTTTAAAAGCTCATTTCATCCACTTCAGGCTGACATTTTTTCTCTAAAGGCTTTCATTACAAACTCTGTCTTTCTAAAAAAGCTCCCAGTTTCCCCTCCTAAAGCCTGGTGGCAAAACATGATAGGTTGGATGATTTTCAAAAGTGCCGTCTGTGAGTGGACCGTCGCTGCCTCTAAAGCCTGTGATAAAATTCTATCCAGCTTTAGCTAGGGCAGATAGACCTCTGCGTGACAGACGTAAATTACTTCAGAGGGCTTAGGAAATACTGATCCTACTCCTATGGGAAGCAGTTGTCACTTTTATAGAAAGTATGAATATTCTGGTCACAACAAAAAAAAAAAAAGTAATACCTAAGTATAGCTAAGATCAAAAGCAATGGATCCCTGGAGACTTCATCTTTGATGTTTAAATAAATGAAACAGGCCATTTAGTAAATAAAACAGGCTAGAAGTCATCCTCTGGCTGTCGTACTA
Organism: Falco naumanni; assembly: GCF_017639655.2. Lineage (NCBI taxonomy): Eukaryota > Metazoa > Chordata > Aves > Falconiformes > Falconidae > Falco > Falco naumanni. The sequence goes on from NC_054080.1 coordinate 9,598,835, forward strand.
GCTGGCATATGCAGTCTGCAGTGAAATGGCTACACTCCTGTGTAAATAGCAGTGGCTGCATGCAGCTTTCCTCCTGGGACTTGTCCCAGGCATTTTCTGAGAGACTGTTGTCACCAGGCCAGGTTACGGCAGGGACCATGCTAGCAATGTAACAGTATGGGTGACTGGGTGTGCTCCAGCCATACCCTGGCAGTTTTTTCTTCATTAGTACAAATATGATGTATTTGTCCAGAATTTTCCTTGACCTCCCCAAAAGTTTTTGACTTCAGCCTGATTTCCGTTACGGGATGTCCTTTGTCTAAATTTCTTCTCAAAGTTGGCAGGAGCTCTGTAACCTATCTGGCAGACTCAGGTGAATACAAGTTTGAGAAGGTGTGGAGGCTGCCAGGAGCATCCAATATTGCTGAGGCTTGCTGATAAAATGTTGGGGTGGAAGTCTGCAGCATTGCTTTCCACTTCCCCAGATGTCTAGAAGCCTTCCATCCCTGAAGTCTACATAGTCAGTAAGCTGTTAACAGGACACGACAAATGCTCTGCCAATCACAGTAAAAATGGGAGCTTCTGTGATCCACTGTGTTCATTAAGCTCTCTTTGCCATCTGTATCCCAGGATTTAGTATAAGAAGGCCTAATATTTGCTGTGTCTTGCCACTGAGTGCAAGAATAACAGATCCTTTTCTTGGCTGGGAGCTGGGTCTATGTCAGTTCATCTCAGATGAGTAAGTGCAGCCTCACTGTGGAAGTGCAGTGTCCCAAAGACATGCTGCTGTGTAGTAGTTTGTGGGCTGGAACCAGTCACCCACCCATGTTTTGATGTTTGCTCATGTCGTTTTTAACCTTCCTTTTCTTTCCCTTTCCTGGCAGATTTTTATTGGTGAGATATCCATGTATTTCATAAAGTCAACACGAGAAAGCCTAATTATTCAAGAGAAAACTATTTTGACTGGAGAGTGCTGTTACCTGAACCCACTCCTTCGAAGAATAATACGTTTCATAGGTAAGCATCCTGAGCACTGCAAGCTTAGTCCCTGTCTGTACCAAAACAGAACAAAACATCCTAATAATTTACTCCACAAAATTAAGTAAGCTGTGAAATCTTTGCAGGCATCTTCCACCTTAGAGGGATAGTCCCCCTTGGGATTTGCAAGGTATGCAAAATGTGCCATATCGCGCTGTCTGGAGCTGGTTTATATTCGATTCTGCTGAGCTTAATACATCTTCTGGACCCTTGAAAAAAGGTTATGCCAATCAAATCCTTATATGAATAATTCCATCATTGCTAGTCTGTGTAAGCTACCCATTTAACTTACAAATTGATCCTCACCAGCCCCTCCCTTTGGTATTTTTCTTTTCAGCTCTAATTTTAACACCCATTGCTCTGCCACACAATGTTCAGCTGAGCATAGTGTAAAAAAGCCTAGAGCCCACTTCAGAATAACATTCTTATTTTTATTGTGTTTGGTTTTTGTTAGAGCTTTCGTGGACTTAATTGCTGAGAAATGAATGAAGACGTTCTGTCACTAAACAATTTGGATGTTGCTTTATATGGTGCTTGCAAACTGGTATGCATTTTTCACAATGTTGATTAGTAGAAAAAATGCTTAGAAGACCTTACCGAGGGGACCATCCCATGCTTCTTTTGGAGCAGGAAGAAAAACAGCATTGCAGTTTGTGTTTCCACTGTGGCACTGACAATCTGGTTGTCCTTTGAAAGCTTACCAATTCACAGCCATTTAATGCTGCCCAGAGCACACTCCTGGGTGTTTAGAGATGAGTGCTGGTTGCTCATTTACTTGTAGCAGCTCATTCTTTGTAGCAGCAAAGTAAGAAGTGGGCAGCTATGAACTGCATGTGCAAGGGGCTCTAGCTTCCCTCCTTCTTATTCATGAGAAGTCCCAAGTTCATGCATGGGATGGGATGGCTTGTCTTACTGCTGACATGGGCCAGTGATAAATATGGCTCCCCAGTGACCAAGAGGAGCTTTGCCCATAGAGCATTATGACACCTCTGTCCCTGTATACTGTTAGAGGTAAAGCATCCTTGCATCTTACCGAGACCTGGGTGTGTATTCACAGTCAAATTAAAGGACTTATAAGAAGCAATGGGAAAAAAAAGCTGAAAATACTGGATCACTTCTTCCCTGTCACTGCTGAATTTTTGCACTTTATATGGAAGAAAAATGTCTGCTGTGACTGTGGCAAGGGGTTGTATTGCTTCTATGGAGCACATCCCTGGCTGCAGGCAGGGATATTTCCTCATAAGATGGAGTTGAAAGTCTTATCCTGTGTTAAGGTTTTCATCATCGGCATATGTGTGCTGGAAAGGAGGAAGAGCCATGGTTTTCTTTCTTCTTCTGTCTCTGTGCCTCCAGCTTTATGCATGGAAGTTAGGAAGTGAAAGTGCTTTTTACCTTCTGCCACACTGGGCTGGAGACAAACCAGCCATGGTTCATTACACAGGCCTTTCTTGTGTGCCGCTGCTGAAAAAAACCATGGGAATGCAGCTGAAAGTAAAATACCTTTGAACTTCATATAACCTCTAGGATATATTGATGGATAATAAACTGCCATTAAGAGAGAAGCAGAGTACTGGTGTCCACTGGGCCACTTAGGGCTGTTAGACTGTTCCAGCACAATCCTAATCAAATACTCTTGCCTGTGGGGTCAGCACTAAAAAAGCTTAGACCATTGAGGCTAAGCCCTTGCTCTGTGTTTTCTCCTAGCTGGCTTTATTCTTAAAGCATTCATCCTATTGTTTCTCTTCTGGTGGAAGAGAAGTGTGATAACAATGGCACAATGGACTCTCATAGTAGTAAAGTATGAACCCTGCTAAAATCAATCTTGGCTTTGCAGCTCTATCTGTTTTCCTGAGAAAAAATGAAGTTAACGTTATTAGAAATGGCTGAAAGTGTTCATCTCATCTTAAACTACACTGACTGTTTGCTTGTTTTCTTCTGAAGCCTTCTGCTTGCCCCTACATGGATTTCCCTGCATGCATGTTCTCCTGCTGAACTTGAGGGCTGTCAGTTACAGAGCTGATGAAGTAGGTTGTCTTCCAAGATACCCTAGCAAGCAGTTGGCTGCCAATTTAATCTTGATGCCAACTAATTGGAATATCCACAGCTGATGATTTCTTTTGGCCCAGATGTGTTAAGCAAGAAGTAAGTTGCAAGTGAGTACCTGCAAAAAGTAGTAATTGAACTCCTTGGAATATTGCCTTGTAAGTCATCACAGCTGGTATTACTCAAAAAGATGAAAAAAATCCTTCCATTTGACTGGGTGCTTATGTGTTAGGAAAAATGAGCGCTACTTCCTGCCCTGCAAGGCACATCATGGAGAGCTTTTGAGAGTTGCTGTTCCCAAATTTTAGCAAGGCAAAGAGGCTTTTTCTGCCTCTCTGAGTCTGTAAGTAGAGTTGCTGGGAAGAGATGGGGTTTTAAGAATAGCAGCCTAAATGTGCTTTCCACAAAACAAGCAGAAAGTTATAGATATTTCCCTGAACAGTCACTTAAATTTTTGTAAGGAAGGAGAAGCAGAAAAGGAAACTCCAGACTCTCTTCTGGTGATGTGTGAGATAAGCACCCTTGTCATACTATCTTCATGAGATCTTTTGGATTTGGTTGATAGAACTGAGCCTTTTCCCGTCTTGCTTTTTCTTCATGTATACAGAATGAAGAACTTTTTTGCACTTTGATAGTGGAACAAAGAATTAAGCAAAACCAAACACCTGCAACTCTTCTGCCATACTGGCAAAGGTCCATGTTTCTTTTCTTTGATTTTTCTTATCTTGCCTACTGTGCTCCTTCTACTTACTCTCTCCTTGTCTTCTTCAAATCCTCAGCAGCTGTCTTGTTTTTAATATTCTCCCTTCCTGAGTTTAGTGAGGACCTTGAATATTGAGCTTTGTCTTAAGTACCTCGCTGGTTCTTTGTCCACAGGAAGCAGAACCAAAATTTCTTCTGGCTTCCTGGCCCAGGCATCAGTTCTGCGTGTTGGTAGACATCCGCTTTTGTGGTGAAGGGCTGCCTCTCAGCTTGCTTTAGTGTACATCAAGTCCTTCACTCAGCCTAGATTGGTGAAATCTGCTATGTTCCCTGTATTTAGAAAATCAATTCCTTTATCAGTGAAAAAGCTGGCTTAGCTTGGAAACATCAGACTTTGATATATATTGCAATTTGTTCCATCTTCCTCTTTATCTTTTATAGCTGCTTCCACAGACATTTATTTTTAAGATTTCCAGGTCAAGTGAGTGGTATGAAATTGCTTTGGAGCAGTTTTTTCTGTCTAAAATATTGGTGCTGCACTGCTAGTCTTCAGTCACATCGTCCCTCCTCCCTCCTCTCCCCACTCGCCCCAGCAGCTGTATTACAGGTTTCTGCTGCCAAAATTCACCATTTATGTGCTGGAGCTTTGAGAAACCAGAGGGTAGGAGTGTTTGTTTCTTGGGCCTCTGCCTCTTCTCCCTTTCTCCCAACGTGAGTACACACAGCCTTTCATATTGTTAGTCACCACGTCTTGTGGTAATCTGCCTGTTCAGTACTTTGTTAACGTCTTGTCATCTTGCATTTGCTTCCACATTCTACTTCATCATTTGTATTGCAAACAGAGGTTATACATTATTTTAGCATTATTTAGTGAATAGTTTCAGTCAAGGATTTAGTCTGTTTATATACAGCTGCTGTCATACCACCGGGATCGTGGTATGATACTGGCTTAGACCTCCCTGGCTCAGTTTGGTAGGGTGACTAGAGTGTGTATTGTGTTGCGTTTCATTATATTAGGTTTATATCCATGTGATTAACTTGTATACCTGCAAAGCCCTGATAACATACAAGTAGCCTCTCTCCAGTTAGATATTTAGAAATGCAACGTGCTTCATGAATTTGTTACCAGTGGCTTTTACTTTGGACCTGCATAATTTGCAGTTAACAAATGGCACAGATCAGCTTCTGCTGACAGCTTAATTTAAAGCATGGTGACACCTCACAGTGGGCAGCTAAATAATGAAATTAGGGCTTTATTTCAGCAAATTAAGGCTTTAGTTCAGCAAATAAAGGTTTACAAGATTTATACACACGTGGAGTTTATGGTAATAGGATAGATATACCCCAGAGCTCTGATGTCAATTCCCTAGGCAGCTGCAGGACATAGTTTGCCTGACCTTATCCTTCTGTTCGCCTTGGATGAGAAGTTCACTGTGAAACAATGCGTGTTCTATTATTAACTAGCTGGATGCACAGGCCCATTAGAGTGAAACCTTCAGAGATGGGCTGAGGATCAGCATTTCCATAGAGCCATGGGTCTTTACAGGGACTCCCTCCATTGAAAGTCTAATCTTCTTCAAAAAACTTGGGGGGGGGGAAGCGGTTAGGGGAACGAGAGTTAGCATGTGTAGTATAAATGTTTTCCAAGTAAATTAGGTTGAGTGTGACAAATTTAGGTAGTTGACTGGGCACTGGGAGAGAGTGCTATCCCAGACCTGGGTTCTTTACAGGCTGTGCAAAAGGTGATCCACACAGAGCTGAGATGCTTGTTTATTGCATGTCTGTGCAGAGCTGGGTGCTCAGTGGTTAAATCCACAAAGCTAGCACACCTCTTAATACATGGTAGAACATTTTGCACACTTTGAACAGTAGTTTACCATTACATTTAGTCACAATTAATTCTCATTGGCTTTTATGAGACTCAGCTCCATTTAAAGGTCCAGCATTCTTTCTTCATGTTCTGTGGAGAGGGGCCTTTGTTAGTAGGGGGCTTTCTTAGCTCGAGGGTAGGGGTTTTAGTATGGGAATTAGGATAGTTCACACATAGTTCAATTAATGTTACATTTGATCTCATTAACCCTTTGGTTCTCCTTGAACTTATCTTATGTCCCAGCCTGATATATTTATGGTGTCTATTCCTTCTCCCAAGGCCTTGTCTTGTTAACTGTTTGTAAGGGTTGATTAGTATCCTGTTTTTCAAATTCCTTCGTAGTTTTTGTTATAGATATTTAGATATTTCTTTTTTTAAAGTAAATAATTCTTGTACCAGGAGAGGAGTGCCTACATAAATGTGCTTGGTAGAAGACATGATGATATGTTACCAAAGGGCATAGCTTCTGATGTCTCATGAGCCCTTCAATGCATTGTTTCCTTTGTCACTTAAGTGTTTAATGTTTTTTCTTTAATAAAGCCGCCTACATCCTCATTCTGATTTCCACCCACTGGCACCTCACTTGTGTCTTCCTGATGTCTGTTCAGCCATTCTTCTATAACTCCCAGGGAGTTTTGTTGATTTTTTTTCTTGTTGTTGTTGTCATTGTTTTGTTTCAAATCAGTGGCATTTAAAATGTCTGTAATAGTGATAGTTTCTATGGAGTCAACAAGCAGCTGCAGTCACTGATGTTAGGTTCATGGTGGAAGGAGAGAGAGGTTGAGCAGAAGTTACAGAGAGAAGACAGGGTTGTAATGAGGTTGCAGTGATGAGGAGAGCTGGATTCTTCTTCAAAGCACATGTCTCTGTTAGCAAAAGCAACAGGCAGAGCTGGAGGTGGCAACACTGGTGAACGGCCACACGTGGAGCTTGGTAGGAGAAAGGCCATTAGAGTAGCATGTGAGTGAGAGCCCAGAAATTATGGATTCATGCTTGCAGGACTTTTTGGCAGTAAGTCAGATGGAGGTGTAAGTGGAGAAATGAAAACTGAAGCATTCAAAATTGAAGCTGTTGAACATTTAGATTCTTCTACCAAGACAAGTGTTAGTTCAGGTGAGATGGAGCTGGAAAGATTCAAGGTTTGTGTTGTCTGTCCTCAGTATTTTTGAACAGGACTTATCTTGTTTGTTCTTTTTTTTTGGTTTGCACATTTAGTTTGTCTAAGGTCTTTCTTACTAGACATAAATATATGTTCAAATCTGATCCTCAGGTGCTGCTTCTTGGACTCTGGGGCAGCTAAAAAGAGTAGCAGGAAGTATAGCCTACCCTCTATCTCTGGACTAAATTAATCTCTCTCCCAGTAACATTCTGCTTACTGGTTTGCCTTCTAGCCCCTACTTTCTGGCTGCTCCTGACACACACAAATACAGCTGTGAGCCAGGACTGTGACAAAAAGTCAGGAAGCCTTTCCAGAAATAGCTTTCCCTCCTTCTTTAAGGCCTCTTTGTGCAGCGAAACTATGTGACATGTGTGGATGAGGGAAAGAGTGGCTTTATGTAAATGAGATTAATGTTTGTCCATCCTTTCTGCTAGTAACCAACTGTAGAGGCTATAGATCTTCTTCCCATATGGCTTGCACCATTTACAACTTTTCTTGGCATATGCCAAGTTTCGGACTAAAGTTCACTCCCAGGTTTTCTAGGCCAAAGCAAACACAGTGAGATAAAGCACTTGCTCCTTAGCAGGACAACATCATCTCCCATTACACCTGAGCATCAAAGTCTGGAAAAGGCATATGTTCTCCAGTTCTCCCTCTGTGGCATTGTATCATGGGCTTCAGATGTATGACATCCATTGAACAGATGGATTCCTGAGGTACAAAAACAATCAGGGGACTCTTTGCCACTACCGAGGCTCACTGGTGTTACAACCTTTACTCCAATTACAGCCAATCCTGTATCAAAGTCTCCAGAAAACTACATGATGTGTGATCATTCTGCAAGTGTTAAATTCCTGCTAGCCAAATTCAATGCTGCACATAGCTATGATTTTCATAAGGCACAGTTTGGCAGAACTGCAAGAAGGGAATTACAGTGATCAATATGCATCACAGTCAGAGTATAATAAATGTTTCAGTCCTGGCTTGCTCTGCAGTTCTGCAGAGTGCTACAGCCCTCAGCAGTTGATTCTGGCTTCTGGCCCAGCACTTTTAGTGCTACCAATTATTGAGAAAATGCGGGTGTTGAAACTTCCTTCCTTTGGAGAAAAACACTGGACCACCTTTGTACCTGTGCACTGCCTAGAGAGTGAAATAACTTTGTGAAGCCCATGAGCTTTTTCTGAAACACCTCAGGTTTTGGTTTGTATTTACCTGTTAGGATAAAGACCATGGGCCAGACTGCCTGCCTCTTAGATTTCCTCTAAGTATTGTAAAGGACTGGATAATAATACTTATTGTATTCCCTGTGATTTGCACAGCACATCAAAAAGATGACATTTAAAGCAAGCTGTGCCAAAAAAAATTCTTAAGAATTTGGCCAAAGAGCCATATATAAAACAAGATTTATCTCTGGCATAACTTGCTGTTTCACCAGGCTGAATAGATACCTGCTGGCTTTTTCATTTGAACTTGCTTGTGCACTGGCTAATGTAGGTGAGGAGCTCCTGCTGGCTGTGGAAAACCATGGATTTAAAATATTAGCAGAGGGATAAAGGAAATAAAAGACCAGTGTCAGTGCACTCTCCATTTCCCTTTCAAGCACAGACACTTAGCAGGATAAATGGGAGGAAGACTTTCATGCCAGTAGAAAGACAGGGGCCAGTCCTGCTGTCTAGAACCAGAGGGATGCTACCTTCTTCTTTGACCGCCACTGGCTTTTTAAATCCATGATCACACATCACTTCATTAATCATGAATGATAATAAACTCATATAAAGAATAGTAATAAACTCAGTCCCCAAAATCATCTTCACTGTGTTAACACTCCTTCCTAACCGTGGGGAGCTGTGGTGAGGACAAACTGCTCAGCACTCCTGCAGCTGCTCTGGGCTGCTACCCAAGGAGATGGCTCTTCCCATCTGTACCACAGTGAGGAACTTGTGCTACGGCACAGCTGTATCAGTCACAGCACACCATCTTTGTGAGCAAGCAGCACTGGCAAGCCACACTTCACACTCATACAATGAATCCATTTTTAGTTACAGGGTTTTTCTAATGTTACTGTCTGTACAATTGTCCTGTGTGTAGAGAGGACCTGAATGTTTAGAAGGACCTAACTGTCAACTCTAGCCCTTCTGCTTTCTATTAGCTGCAAGGTGGGTAACAATATCTGCAGAACAATCCTTGATTCTCATTAGTTTGATGTAAAGCATTTTCTGCTGCATTATGTTACTGACTCCCTGATATTTTTTGTTTCTCAGACTACAGCAGTCTTCTTTTTTTGAACTCAGTACAAGATAAGCAGTGAAGTTATTATAACCATGGTGGTGCCAGCTCTTTAAGATTTTATCACACTCTACTGAGGTGTTTTCCCTGGAGCTCCAGCTCTTAGTCATATTTAAACACACAGTCAACTCAGCTAATTTATAATTTAAATGAGTTTTGCTTACAGAGCTACAGGAGGGAGAAAGCAAAAATATGACCCTCAACATTCCCCAACCAAAAGTAAACATTCATTTGTTCTAAATTTTTGTGACACTTTAATCCAGCTTGGTGATAGGAAGGGGAAAAGGGGAGCTGATTTTGTCTTTTGGAATGCTTGGGTTTGCCTTGTCTGCAAACCTGCTGTTCTGTTCCTTTGGTATGTAGGCAGTACACGCAAGTAAAAAAATCCTTATATATGTTGATAGCAGCTGTAGCAGGTATTGGTAACGCTCACAGGGAGTCAGTGGAGGATGTGACTACTCCAGTATTGATGCTCCACAACCCTGGAAATGTTCCTGCGTTGAAGTGAATGCTTCCTGCGGTAGCATTTGTGGGTATGTGCTCCCCATGACAAGAGCTGACTGCAACTGTGTGGAAGTGTCCTCCAAAATAAAGCATGAGAATGTTTCCAAAAGGACCTACCAGATATTGCTAGATGAGGATCTTAATGTTTCAACATCAGGATGGTTAATAGTCAATGCAAAAGATACTTGACACTAGATAGTTATATTAGGTAAGTATAGTATTGTGTCTCAGCCCTACACTGCTTTTTCAGGTTCAGAGGTGTTGTATTACTGGTTTTGGGCCCAGATGTGGTAAAAATACATGTTTTTAACAGCTCATGTGTGACATTTGACTGCAGGCTGTGAGGCTTTGTCACAGTGGAAACTACAGGCACAAATTAAGTGCATCGTTTTCAGTGATACCTATAGTTCTGTTCAGAGCTTGAATCACAAAAGTACTTAGGCGCTAGATGATCATATTCAGCCTGCTTGTGATTCCTTCTGGAGTCATAGAGTTAAGCACCTGTCAGAGTTAAGCATGTGTCATGCCTTTGATGCAGGACTCTGCTGGAGTCAGCAGGGGCTTATTCTGGGTAATGACTGCAGGGTTTGGTCTCTTACCTCTCATTATGTCTCTTCCTTTCAGGTACCAAGATTTTTTTTGTAAACCTGTTTGAATAATCATTATCTCTAACCTTTCCTCACAGGAGTGTTTGCGTTCGGACTTTTTGCCACTGACATATTTGTAAATGCTGGCCAGGTTGTGACTGGGAACTTGGCTCCCTACTTTCTGACCGTATGTAAACCCAACTACACTGGAAATGACTGTCGGGCCCACCACCAGTTCATAAACAATGGCAACATTTGCACTGGAGATGTGGAGGTGATTGAAAAGGCGAGGAGATCCTTTCCATCCAAACATGCTGCTTTGAGCATCTACTCAGCTTTATATGCCACGGTGAGTGCCAGTGATGAAAGCTAACTTGTATGAGAGGTTTCTGATTGCGCATCTAGATGGGGCCATTTTTCTTACAATGTTTTTTTGAAGAAAAAGAGGGTTGTTCTGTGGAGGGATTTCTTCTTTTCTTGTAGGGGAAAATCCCCTTCTCTCTGTTTTACCAGTCCTAGTGTAACTAAATCAAATGTTCATTGCCTTTGAGGCAGTGTATGACATGAAGGCATGAGGTCCTACTCCTGTCTTTGCTGCTGATTTTCTCAGAGGCCTTGGAGTGTGCATTCAACCTCTTCTCCCTGCCCCTGTATCATGAACATTAAAATGAAGTTGATGCTTAAATGGCTCCTGTATCACTAGTATTTCTTTTGTTCACATGCCATGGGTTGTTGAATGTTTAAAATGTAAATGGTGCCATTTCAATGGGAGGCTGAACTGGACTGGATTTTGCTCCCCTTGTTTAGGACCGGAATTCCTTATGCAAAGAAGATTGTAATAAAAGTGCCAGAATTTGCCGTTATCACAGAGAAATGGTCCGCAATTGACCTTTTGACAAGGTGACACTGCTATAGCGTCAGAAAAGAAACTGTCTGTCTTAAAAAGTCTAGTGAAACGGATCAGCTGCTCCTTTGTGTTCTCTGGCTAAAGTTTCCTTAATGTTTGAAAACTGATCCAAGATATACAAAGTAGAAAACTGTGGTGGTTTAACCTGTAGTTTAACTGTGGTTGACTTAACATGGTTGATCTTAAAACAGCTTGACTAGGTCTTTTCTCCCACAGTATTTTGACTCAAATGAGTGGCAGAGTCTGTCTGTAGGTCATCAGGAATTGAAAAGAGCCTTAAATTTATTAATTACAGGGTATTTACTGAATATTTTACCCTGATCTTGGTAGCAGATGAATAAACCACCAGATTTTTACTGTAAAATGAAGAGGCCACCCAGTGTTTAAATATCCATCTGTTTGCAGTGAATGTTGCATGAATAATGAGAGATACTAAATTGCTGACTGCTTTGATCAGGATTTGTTGGGAAGTGTTTGGAAAGCCCATAACATTTTGGGTGCATTACTTCTGAACAGTAAGCAACCATGTGTGAAATACAGATCCCAATAAACTCAACATTGTTGTAGCAGCTGTTTTCATCATGATAAACTCTTAGGTGGAAGCTCCAGGGTTAGGCTTGGTCCTGGTTCTGCCCTAAGCTAGTTTACATCCTTTCATGGATTTTCCCTGCTCAACCTCCCTTGTTTCCTGGGAAGGCAAGTCTTCTACAAACAGGCTGATTTCTACAACTGAAGAGGAATAATGCTTTTCTTTCCTGAGCTTAAATCCCCAGTAGCTAGGTGTTACTGAGCCCTAGTCTTTCAAGAGTACCTGCAATAAGCCTGCACTCCTCCCCACACAGGAAGATACCAGGTAGAGCCAGGACATGGAGTAATTTCTGAGCTGCAAGGCCATAAAAGTCTGCCCTTAAGGCATTTCAGCCTACAGTCCCATTTCAGACCAGTTCTCTGCCTGAAGGCACCCTCTAGCACTCAAGGTGGTGTCACTTATCTTTTCGCTGCCTGTCAGTTGGGAATAACTTGAGCATTACACAGCAAATGCAGTGTTCAGGTCTAGCTTTGCTTAGTAACTGTGCTGTGCACAATTTTTTGAGAAGTGTCTTGCTGATTCTAAAATGCATGATAATGTGGGCTTCTGAACATAAAACAGGGTATTTGGTTAGTAATAGCTGTATTTTGCATAAAGCTGAAGATTTGAGCCATGGAACAAGAACAATAGTACAGGTTGAATGTGAGGAGGCAGGAGAATAGAATCAGCACTGACACTGTCTGTCATTGTCTGGCAGGTTCCTCTGATCACCGAACCTCAAATATCCCCTGCAGATGTCTCTGTGGTGGTTTGTTCATTAGTCTGCTATTGATAGTATGCCCGCAGTGTGTGATTGGCTTGGCTTTGTGTTTTGGTTGGGTTTTTTCTATAATCCAGGGTTTATATCTAGTCAGCTAGAATTTTTCTTTTCACCTACCAAAGCAGCTGAGGAGAACCCAAAGCATTGCTTTTGTGATCTCTGCAGGCAATGGTGAATCTTGTACGCCTAAAGTAGGGGAAAGAGAAAACAGCTGACAGCCCTGGCTTCCATACTTACACAAAAATTAGAATGGCATCTAATGAAGTTTTGGTAGTCTCTCAGAAGTATCGCAGGATGCTGTGGTAGTCACTGTACATAGTACACACGGCTGTATAGTTAGAAACACATGTTTCTATGTACCTTTCCCAAGGGAAAATGGTAGGCTAGAAATGCTCCTTAATTCATTGACATATCTGGCAAAACCCAAAAACCAGATGATAAAATCATATGTTGCATATGGATATCCCAGTTACATCATCTTTAAACAACACTTATTTCATGCTCTTCTGAGAAGGGTCAGAGTCAATGACAAAGGTATCTAACAGATGGTAGCGCTCAACTAGAACATGGAAAATTAGAAGTGTTTCACCAGCACAACTGGAGGACCTCTTCTGTTTGCCTCTGAAGTGAAAGCAAGGAGAACTAGTTTACAGTCACAACAGGGTGTCTATGGTTGAAAGATGCAACTAGTCACTTACATTGTCTATTTAGTAGGGGTTTTAAGATTCTTGAGCTAAGCTGTTGCCTAGCAGCATCCACAAGTAATGCTTTCTGTCACCTCCATCTGGCTAGGACCCTCTACCCCGCCACACTGGGTGTGTGGTTTATGCCTGGGTGAGTTGCTTCTTGACTAGATTAGAGTGATACAAGGTACCTGAACATGAAACTTACAACATTTAGGAAGTTCTGAACAGCACAGAACACTACAGCAAATCCCTTCTGCAACCCAGTTAATTGTAACCCCACCAACAATTTCTTCCATTTCTGCATTAACACACACCAGACTAATCAGTGAAATTTAAGGCCCTGGCAATTTGAGCAGCTGCACTGAGCATCTAGCAGACTGTATCACATTCTACAATACACTTTGTTATCAAAGGCTCTGCTGTAGAAACCTCTATGGCGAAGGAAAGTTTGTCTGTAAAGCTTGCAGGACACAGAATTTTCCAGTATTGCTATGAAACTGTGAACTTTCCAAGGAAAAGAAACTGTCACAAATCTCCCCACTTTCTGCTAAAAGGACAAGGCAGACTTCTTTCACTCTGCCTTTCTCATCACAGATGTAATATACATTCTAACTATATGCATATATTTGCATATATATATATATAAAAATGTGTGTATGTATGTATATTTTAAATGTGCAAACAAAAAAGCCTCCTTGACTGTCTATGCTTTTGTCTGTCTGAAAAAGATATAAGAGAAATTACGCTCAGGATGAGAGCTACTATCACACATTGCACATTGCTAAATACACTGCTTGAACGTGCTGATAAGAGGGCTGCAAAGGAGCGGAATAGATAATTTATGTAGTTAAATCATATGTAGTTTATTTTTTAATATGACTTACTCTGGTTTCTTCACATCTTTTTATGTTCATTCCTTCCTTCCTCTCCTACCCATCAAATAACTGGTTTTGACATTTAGAGTTTTGTAATTAAATTTGCTCTTTAAATAGCATTGTGGAAAATTTTAAAATTTCCTGTGTTTTACGCAAAGCTTTGAAAACATGCTGTAAGTGAAAGGGTAAACACATTGCGAGAATCTTAAACAATATCTTGGCTTTAGGGATCAGGACAGTAAAGATCAAACTGCAGTGATGGGGAAGTCTGACCAGAATGGAGAAGCTCTCCCAGTTATTCCTGAGCTGAGCATGTGATTTATGGATGAACTGGAGCATACCTTCTGGGCAAACAGTTTGTCTTGTTTTAAACCCTCCTCATGAGAGTTTAACAGTTTTCCCTTGGCAATCTGTTTGCATGGGTAATTACCCTCATTGCTAAAAATGTTCTCTTTGCTACAAATTTATGTTTTCCTGTCAAGACACATGAAACTTCAAATACGTTAGGTACTTCCCATCTGTAATAAGGAGGACTCTCCCATGCGGGTGGCCAAAGATCCAGCTTCCTCTCATACCTGTAAGAAAACAAGTAAGTATGTGTGAGTTCTTCTCTATAGCTAGGGTTTGCAGCTGTCGCAGCAGGACTGCATTCTTTCTTTTAAGAGGTGATGCTTTTCCTTTGGATGCTGTAAACAGCAGTAGCACTTTGGCAGGGAACAGGAGAGCGATCCAGCTCCCTATTGTTTTTTGAATTGTCTTTTGCTAAACGAAATGCATAGGGTGAAAAGATGGAGCGTAATTATTCATACAGTGGCAATGATATTTTTTCCTTAAGGTGAGTGTTGGTGATAGTCAGGTGGAGTCAGTCACAACGACTGGGGCAGGAATGCCATCTAGTGCTCGGTTGCTAGCTGTCATTTTGGTTTGAAAAACAAAGCAAGCAGGAACCTCTTGAGTAACTTAATCCCATCCACAGTGCTATCACACGCCATGATGTTCCAGTTCATAAATTGAATTCACCTTTAAATGATGTGGTCAGCAGCACATTTAAGGGCAGAAGAGTTAATTTCGCCAGGCAGAGATCTGGCAAATTCGGCTGTTAGAAATCTAGTACTGCAGTTCCTTGGCAGGTAAAAGCGTAATTTTGCCTAGGTACAGGTCTGGATGCAGTCAAATTTCCCTTCCCCTGGTCAGTTTCTCTGGCCTGTCCCTTGCCCTTCCAAGAGGCGGTTGCTGCGTCCCTTCTAGAGTTGTGTATTGTAATGGGTTTAGAGCTAACACTCTTTAACACCAGCCAGCTGTGGGGACATTTGATGGCTCAGTCAGGGGGAAGGGAAAAGAAATATGGACAGGGGGAAAGTAAAAAGTGTTTAAAAAAAAACCAGTAAAAAATACACACAATACAGCAGAATAAAGGAATATATGAAAAGCAGTGAACAGGGTGACCTGGAGAATGGATGCATTTTATGTTTCCTGATCCCAAAATTATGTGCCAGACCATAGTGACCTCTATATACCTTGCTCATGAAGAAAGGGACAGGCATTAAAATACAGTAAAATAATTGCCTATGGTTGCCAAATAGATCAGGGAGTGCAAAGCAAGCTGTGCTGATAGTTGCAATTGGAAGCACGAAGCCAAGCCTCCGCAGACTTCCTTTAGCACAGCCACAGTAAAATCATGAGGCAGCTTCAGCCAAGCCATTGCAGTTTTGGCCAGAGACTGACAGTGTGAGCCAGCACGGTGTCCTGAGCTGCTACAGCAGCAACAAAGGAGAACAGCTCTTCGTTCTCCACAGTCCTGCAGAGTCCCACTCTGATTTCAGTACTGCCCATGGCAAAGTGCTCAGCAGTGCCCTTCCCCAGAAATGATGTCATCCTAGGGCAAGATGAGGTTTGTGACCTTCAGACAGCACAATCAGAGATCCCAGTTGTGGTGTTTATTGCAGATGTGATTCAAACAATAAGGATCTTCTACAGCGTCTTGTGCCCAGAAGTCTTAACAACCATATTTCCATTTCTGACAACTGAAAAAGGGCCAAGAATGAAAATGTTTTCAGCTTTGGCGATTTGACTGTTTTTACAACACGAGAACATACTTTTTTTCTTTACAAATAAAATGGCATCTGTTGATAATAAACACGGGAAGAGACGCTTCCATGGTTTGTAATCTTCCTATTTCCCAGCAGAACAGGTGTTTATACTTTCACTGGATCAGATCTATGGTGTGTGAATCAAGTTCATTTACTAGCTGATTGGTAATCAGAATCAAGTGAATTTTTCAAATGTATCTTCCTGACTCTGATGTATGGGAGGCAGTGTGTCATCTGGAGATTTCTGGCAAATGTGTTTGACTTATCTGCTGTGCTTACCAAAGCTTTAGAAATCATGTAGATATCCATACTTCCTTGCTGGAAAGAATTTTATTGAATTGTTTTTCCATCAGGCTTGGTTTGCTTGATCTTTGTAATTTTGTGGCTCTGGAATTAATGACTGACTGCTAATTGTGACCCACATGGTTTTACTCTCTCTGTCAAAATGCATTAAAAATAAAATAAAAACTGCCAAAAACATGTGGGGTTCATTAAAAAATATTAAAAGCACAGTGAAACTTCATGCTCTGGAATTACATTTTCAGAATCAACTTTGTTTTGAAAGAAATCTCTCTCATATTCTGTGATTCATTTAATCTTGCAGAGAAAATATTTGGAATGGTTTCTTTGAATAGTCTCTCTTTCTTAAACTTACCACCATTTAGGAAGCTGGAGCAGCTAGTAGTTTGTATGGATGCTAGGTACTCCATCATGTGCACATTACAGTTTCTGCAGGAGTATAAATGTAAATTCTTGACTCCTTTTGCAAACATTTAGTCATGTACATTCGGACTGCCTGTTCGCTAGCATATGAGCGAGTATTTGCAGAAGTTAAGAAGTCAGTAAAACTGAGCCTATACATACAAACAAGATCAGAAAAAGTCCAGTATGTAAATGCTGTTGATGGGATATTTGACGTCCTGAAACATCATTTAACAGCATCTGTTTTGTTCTTTTAAAAGTGTTCTCTGAATTACCTTAAACTTCTTCCTCCCTTTCCTAATGTGTTTTTTAATGAGTCATGGGTTTTGTCACATCCTTGCTGACTTAGGATTTGGCTAATCTTTTGGAAAAAGATTACTGGCAGAGCCCCTTTTCATTTTTGGCTTGCTCTTTTTTTTCAGATGTACATCACAAGCACAATTAAAACAAAGAGTAGCAGGCTAGCCAAACCTGTGCTGTGTCTGGGTACCCTATGTGCTGCATTCCTCACTGGGCTAAATCGAGTTTCTGAGTATCGAAACCACTGTTCAGACGTGATTGCAGGCTTTATCTTGGGCAGTGCTGTAGCTTTGTTTCTGGTAAGTCCATCAGTCCTTTTTAATTCCTTTTGAAAATACCTCAGCTGAAAAAAAAAAGAATATAAAAATCACTGTTCTCTTGTGGCCTATTGCAGCTGGGTTGATCCAGTTGCTGAGAAGTAATTCTAGCCCCATCTAATTAAGTGTCATCAGAGAAAATTCTGATATGAAATCAGGTTGATACTAACTAATAAGCCTAATATGATGACATTTGTGCATTGTTTATATTTCAAGATTATTTTAGTTACTGTACATGTTCTTACTTGACCTGTCCTGGAAAATGCTTTAAGATGTCAACTAATGTCAAAAGGCGCATGTTTGACATGACTGCCTGGTACCTGGCAAAAATGTAGGACATAGGGTGTTGTCTGGGGCTCTGAGCAGTGGTCATGGTTCCCCATTTTGTTTCAGACCATAAAAACAGTGCAAGCAAAGCCAGGACAAACTCCCTGGGAGACAAAACTGCCTCCCTTTGCAGCATTTGGAGTTGAGCTGAAGTTGTTCACCATCTCATAGGAAGACCAAATGTATTAAAATGTATCAAAGGTATTCCCACCGAATCTAGGAATAGGAACTCTCTGGACTTTGGATTTTACTTGCTCCCTTGTTGGCTGAGTGGTTTAAGTGTTCTGTTCAGTGAGAGATCTCTTGTTGAGGTTTTACCCACACAGCAAGCAGTCAAGGTGATTCTTGCTATTACCAAGAAATGCACCTGGTTCCATTTAATTAAAATGTGCTTCAAAACTGTCCACTGCATAGCACCAGCCACTTTAGCTCAGTAATCAGGAGGGATTAGGTTTCAAAGATGCCTTAAATCTAGATTGTCATGTCACTGATTTAATTTCTATTCTGTTATTAAAAAAAAGAAACAATAGACCTTCACATATCATTTATTCCTGTGTTCCCTTTAAATAAAAAGATGCTGCAACCTCTAAACTGAACCTCCTCTGCTTTAATGTAAGAAATTTGTCTGATTCTGACTGGGAAAGGCAGTTTAAATCTAGCCCATGCAATATAAGACACAATCACCATGTATATCTGGATAATCTGTGTGCTCCCAGTACCTGTTTCTAGCAGTGACAGCCAGCTCCCAGCAACATTTTGGCCCTGCAGGTGGAAGGGGTCTCCCCAGAGCTTGGAGGGGAGGGGTGCTGTGAGATTTCTGCTGCCAGCACAAGACTCACCCAGGCTGCAGTCTGCTCCTTGATCAGGTGTAAAGAGCAGCAGAGAGGAAGAGCCAGCAAGGAGCTGGCTGCAGTAATCACTCTGACAGCAGATGTCAATTCCTGCATGTCTTTTTTTCCACTGTGTTCCCAAGCCCAAAAGTGCCATGTGTGTTTGCTCCTACTGGCATCGCCATGTGAGTGCAGTAAGCCTGGTCATGCACAAGGGAAGGGCTTGTGGGATAAACACCACTGAAGTTGTGCTGGAAGTGTGCAGGAATGGTGCTAAATGAGCTCAATGTCATCCAAATATGAGGCAGATTCAGCCATCCAGTGAGCTGTTTTCACTTTTGGAAAAGACATAGTCTGAAGGGAGTATTTGGCCAATAAAATGCGTCATCAAGGTAGTCCATGGTTCTGTGATCATAAAGCAGGCATTGGAGTCTCTCCTTGTATACAATGTGAAAAGGCCGAGAATGATTCATCACCTCAGCTTACAGGCCAGAAGAACCCATTTACCAAAGTAGTCCACCATGCCCAACTATGTCAGTAAACATACTGTAACCTGAGGCTGAGATAGGTGATGCCTTGAATCAAAACCCAGGTCAAACTGGCGGTTGTGAGACCCCTGAGATAGTAATTCCCGAGTTTCTCCTGGAGACATAACATGCTGACCTCACCTATATTTTTTTTCTTTCTTTCTTTTTCCCTGCATTACACAGGGGATATGTGTTGTCCATAACTTTAAAGGAACTCATGGAGCTCCTTCTAAACCGAAGCCTGAAGACCCACGAGGAATGCCATTAATGGCTTTTCCAAGAGTGGAAAGTCCTCTGGAGACACTGAGTGCGCAGGTACTGTAAATCCTCTCACGCAGACTATCACCAACCACATTTTCTGTTATGGCAGAGTAAAAACTAGTTGTATACATAACTACACAGGGAGCTGGTTTTATTCCTAACATTAAGCCAATTGAACAGAGTGAGTTTACATCAGAGGAGAGTTTGTTTTAAGGCATTTATCCCTTAAACTACAAAATACTGTAGATATTCTGCCCCTGTGCACATCTACAGCTAAAGCAGTAGGATTTCACCTGCTGCTGCATATTGTATGTGATAACAAATTTCCGCTTAGAAGACTAGAAAACTGAGAGAAAAGATAATTCTATTTACACTTTGGAATGCTTTTGGGATATCTTAAGGATTTACTCTAACATTCATAATCCTGAGGATAAACTATGCTGTCCAGAAGAATATTACAGAGATTAGCTTTTTATCCTTATTGCTGTTCCGTATCTTCTATAAGAAGAAATCACATACTGTTTTCTACCTCTCAGTCATCAGAAGGGAAGTTAATAGCGTTCTTTCAAATTTACAAGAGGATAGGCTAACAGGAGCATCATTATTGATGGTGTTTCTGTTAAACTACTAAGTTCAAATGGCTTGTGTTGGCCTAACTGAATCATACCCAGTCCTTTCAAAACAGGCAAGCAAATGCCACCTGCCAAGAATTTCTGGGAACAAAGAGGAACTGTAGTTTATCAATTATCTGAAATACCTTTGTGTAATGTATTTGTTCCTGAAATTGTACTTCTTTTATTAAATAGCCTGTTGTTCCTGTCTACACGATGTGTGGCAAGATCAATACTGACTTTTGTTAAACACTTTGACAACTAAACTGAAAATAGGAATTAAAAATGGAAAATACACTGTTTCTAACACTTGGAAATATTTCGCTTAATTGAAAAGGCAATTTTGATTAGGCAAAGATTTTCTGGGAGACTTTCAACTAAATCTGCAGAACTGTGTGCATTAACTGGTCTCTTGGTGGACTTGCAGTCCAGAAACTAAGTGCTGCTTACATATCCAGATTGTATTGTGTATGACAAAAGGGCTGAACAGGTGAAAATGTTCATAAGCTGTGAGAAAAAAAATTGTCTAGTCAGATCTTTGCAGTTTCTGGACTGCAAAGTGCAGGTAGGGACTAAGCCTTAACTGTTGATGTCCACTATAATCAACAAGATCATTTTCTCTGATTAAGGGTGTCAGTCTCTAAATGACCATACATCTAGTATGCAGGAGTAGATTGGGAAAAAAGTGATCCTACTCCATTACAAACAAGTCCTTGGGAGTGGCTGCTCATTACTGTTTCTTTGGATGTAGGAGGTACATAATCCTTCTCTGTGCAGATTTCTGCATCTCTCCCCACTCTTGTTTTGCCTTGCATCCACACAAACGCTACAGATGAAGCATGATCCGAGGACTACTCTGTACTGCCACTGAAGTCCTGAACATTGTGGCTTTATACACATGTGGCTGCATGTGTTTTGGCATAATGACCCCACTGTGTATGGTTTTAAGCCTTGTATGTTACCTAGTATCAAACTGTGTAGGATCCACATGCTCACATCACATGAAGCCAAACCATGGTCTTTTAGGCTCTCCATGACTGAGGACAGACCCACTGTATTACTTATGTGACTGTATGAAGTGCTTGAGCCTGTACTGACATGTCCCTCCAGGCAGGATCTAGTCCAGTTTGAAAGTCTCCATTGAAAAATTCACACCTGGTTTTTCAAGCCTGTTTAGTGAGTGTTCACAGCCCAGAAGCAGGGCTTGAGTTCAGTGCTTCCCACCACAAGCTCAGAACAGATGGCAGTCACATTTACTGTGATCTCTTAGTTTTAAAGCCCTACATTAGTTGGGCAACAGATTTTATTAAAGGGTGGGTGGTTTTTTTTCATTTTACAGACTAGGGTATGTAAAAATGCCAAAATGTATACGAATGTTTATGTGTTTGCCTTCTCCTTGCAGAATCACGCTGCCTCTATGACTGAAGTAACCTGAGATGGAAGATGCCAACTGAAGCTATTTTTTATTACCTTCCAGTACAATACTCCAAGACACACAGTTACTAAATGTCTAACTGTGATGACCAGTATTATGTTATGTCTAGTTAGAGGCTAATGTTTTGTACTTTTTTTGTATGAGAAAGTGATGTAGCTTGCCCTGATTTTTTGTCAGCTTTAATATTATTATGCCAGAATTTAAAAGCAAAATGGAAAAAGAACAAAAAAACCTTTTCTTGTTTAAAGTGTGCACTGAGGAATTACATCTATGGAATTGTTGATGTTGTTATGTGATATTTGTACACATTTTTTTTCATTTTTGATTTTATATATCTTGAAAAAAATTCACTTTTACCTTTTCTTACCATAAGAAGTGCTTCTACCACTGGGTCCGATTCTGATCTGAGTAAGCTCAGTACAGATATGAAGTAATTGCATATATTTAATTCAGATGAAAATAATGGTGATCAGGATCTAACCTGAATGATACTATCAACACGTAATAAACATCTGTCCTTGATTCAGTAAGCTACTTAAGCATTCCTTAGCATTATAGACTTAAGTTAGCCATCCAGTTTCCAGACTACTTGGCAGACATGAAGGATGTCCTTAAGCATCTTATTGAATCAAAGCCGATTGTTCTGGTGTGGGTGGTTGTGCCAGTTATTGAAGAATAACTAAAACAGCATGCTCAGTCTGCAACATAGACAGACTGGACATGAAAATTTATAGTAGTAGCTGATAGCATGTGAGCTGACTATATCATCTCCCTAGATCTCCATTCCTCCCCAAGGCCCAGCTAAAGCTCCCAGTGAAACCTGGCTTCAGGAATTGACTATGGGGATATATAGCCACCACTGTGGAGCTGAGGCTGCGCTTTAAGTGTTTCATGACTTCATCATAGATTTGTGGGGTAACTAGTAACACTAGCGCAAAGGAAAAGTGACACCACTTCTTGAGTGGAGTGGCATTACTTGGCATTCAGATTGGCATAACCAAGAAGCCAGTTCTGCCCTGACAGTGTAGTTGTCACTAAGGGGCTTTGGCAAGTCAAAAAAGAAAAAACAACAACAAAAAAAAACCCCAAACAAAACAACCTGACACAGTCTGTAGTAGCAGTCTGCATTTTTTTAAAATTCTGCCATACAGAATTTATATCAAAACTGCTATTTTACAATTTAACAACTTTGTTTAGGGAATAAAAAGACAATTAAGCAGGGGTGGGGATGGGAGGGAAAAACGAAAAAGAACCCATTTACAATGGCTAGAACTAGGGCAAAGGCTTCATTACATGATTTTTCACTGTTTCTAGGATTTTCCTGCATCTCATTCTTCTAGCATGGTGATAACTGCTGTGTGTCTCCTTTAAAGAATGGAGCCTCTGTCTGTACTTTTACTGGAATGTTTACCTCACATTTCCATGTTGGTTCTTCTTGGCTTTTTTTGTATATTTTTTCCAAAACAGATGCAAAAAAAATAATCAAAAAACCAAAATGTGTAGCCTGGTGTCTGTCATTTGCCTGTGACCCAAAGAAAATTCGGGGTGTCTGTGTTTGGTCTTGCAGTGTTTCTTGTAGGTTGGTATTTTCTTTTGTCTCTATTGATGTCTGCTTCAGCCTTAGGAATACAAGGACCAGACATGGGTCATGCAGGCTTTCTGTGACCATGAGGAACCATCAATAGTATTCTAAGTCCCTCACTACAACTTTGATGCAAATTCCACTGGGAAAATTTCTGCTGAATAAATTTGGCTGTGGAACTGGTCCCTGTTCTGTTGTGTTAGGAGAATAATGACATTTTAGGAAAGCTTATCAGCAATGAATACTCCAGTCAATACACCCAGTCAGCAGCATTTAAGTCCACTCATACTGCAAAGGGTTAGCAGAGGGTTGAATTCCAAGATAAAAACTTTATATTCTGTAGCCTGGATTTTGCCGCTGTGGTCTCTGGGATTGTGTTCTTCCCAGGTGTGCTCTTACCACAGCATGAATCTTGCATTCTTGATCAGTAGCTTCCACAGAATTGGTAGCGATGTTGTCCCCCTCTGCTTATCCTCTAGCATGATGGCATGGGAGCAGTCTTTCTGAAGGTGGAAGATGTGGTTTTGAATTTCTTCCCCATCCTCCAGGTTGAAGAGGGATTTGAATCTTGATTTTCCACTTGCTGAAAGACTGCTTTGTCCTTCTAGTTATAGTGCAAAATGGTGCGAGGCACCTCTCTCCACTTTCAAATAAGCAAGTGAGCCCTGCTCTCTTCTCTGATATGGTATGTACCATATGATATGATCTGATAGGCTGATATGGTAGGCTGTGCCTACACCCAGGAGAGGTCTGCAGGTAGATGCAGATCCACAGGGGTGTGCATGCTTGTTTGCAATTACCCAAGTTCTGGATGACAACTAGATAATGAAGCTAGCCCTATTATACAACATTCACTGCATTTCCTCTTGGCTAGCTCTGTGTGTTTGCTACCCTTTTAGATTTATAGTACCCTCAGCCTTTTCCAGGTGACAGATAATCCACTGCACATGAAGTCTAAACCTAACAGCATATTTACTTTTCCCAGGTATCTTTCCCTTCTGGATCAATGTGTGTCCACCTCCTAGAATCTGTGACCCTGTGAAAAATCAGTCTTTAGGTAGCCTTTGGATATTTTTATTATTTTTTTTTTTAGTTTCTGTTCTGAGCCACATCGTTTTCTATATGCTGTGTATGGTGAGCTTAGGCAGCTAAGCGTGGCTTCTGTAGTCTAGCACTATGATGAACTGCATAAAATAAACATGCTGCAATGGGATCCTGTCTTAAGATGGATGTAGGACCCTTGGGCTGTGCACAGTTTCACACACATCAGGTATGAACCTGTTGTACATAATTTGACTGGCAGCAGTGTCTGACGCCCCTGCTTGAGGGGGTCACCCAGGTGGATGGCTGTGGCCTGGTTCCACCCCTCTGCTATCTCCCATCTGACAAGGAAGTGGGTACCCCCTCAGAGCTGTTGTTCTGGTCCCTCCAGGTGTATAAATTGTGCCCCTTGGCTGTGTGAAGGCTCTGGAACATGACTCTTGGGATCTGGAAAACCACCTGCCCCATCTTAATCAACTAACCATATGGAGGGAAAGCTGGCACATCTCACTGAAGCCAGAGGTCAGCACTATAAAAAAAATTCATCCTCCCTCAGACCTGAATGGGCAGACTTTGCCGACACCCCCACAGGCTGGGGGACCTGGTGGCATAGGACAGCCTCCCTCAGCTGCAGCTTTCTCTTATTCATGGAGACAGCCATCCACCCAGCCTGGTATCCAGTCTCTCTGTTAAGAAATACCCTCCTAACCTGGTTTCTTTGCACTTTCTTTTGATCTTCTCTACTGAATCTGTCAAAACCAAATGAAGATAGGCCTCCTGCAAATGCATGGGTGGGGCATTTCTTTATTTATACTCTAATTCAATAGAACTTAGGTACTTTTGAAAGCCCAAGGATAAAAAAGAGCACCTAGAAATCTTAGCCCTTCCATGGCCCAGGTGTTCTATACAAGATTTTGTTCTCATTTCAGACTTCTGCTTTTTCAGCTTGTTACAAAAGTTTTGCATCTCAAGTGCCCGTGTCTGATCTACTTCCCTTTACTTCAGCTTCTTGCACAGGTGTGCCGCTGGAAGCGTGAGGTTTGCACCTCAGAGGGAGTAATGTATCTGAGATTAGGGAAGTGGCCATTTGACTCTGACACAACAAAACACAAGACGAGGCTGTTGCCATGTTCCTTTCTTGCCTATTATCCTATTTTTCAGTCTTCACATGAGCTATTGACGTTACATACTGGGAGAGACACAGAAGAGGGGGGATAAGCAGAAAATGCAGCTACCACTGAAAGTGGTTTTCTATATAGTGAGTATTGATTAAGAGGAAACAAGAAGGCATAAATATCTTTCCTTTCATGGAAAGATGTAATTTAATGAAAAAAATATTTCCAGTTCATTGCTCCCAAACAGCCTCTGAAGCAGACTAGATGACACATATTTAGCTGTTTTATCACAGTGTTTTTCCATAAGCTACAGGGAAGGGATCTGTGAACAGCCAGCCTTGCACAGTGACTAGTAGAAAGGATTTGTGAACAGCCAGCTTTGCAGTGACCAGTAAAACATCCCGTTCCCTCAGATTCACTCTGCAATGTAGTAGCACATTTACACACATCCTGCAATTCCCCAGGAATCAAAAGGATAAAAGAACAGGTTTCCTAAATTTCTTCAGAGCTGTAAGAAAGCACTTGAAAAGTTTGTTGAATAAAGGAACTGAGCACGGTAACACACAAAAGCAGCCATTCTTATGTATGCTTCAAGTATTTGTATGCTAAAAAAACAGGGGAGCAATAGGTAGGAGAGCAAGTGGTATAACCTGGGTATTTTTGGGTCATTCCCAGAAATACAATACATACAGAATCTAACCTCACAGTAAACAACCTGTTTTGTAGAAAACATTCACAGAGTGCCACCCATTTCTCAGACTGTTGCATTTTTCTGGCCCTTATGACCTCACTGCTTGCCTCTTCAAATTAAAAGCAAACCACATTGTCACTTACAGGGGAAGAAAAACTTACAGCTATTACAGGTTCTTCCACAGGTACAGAAAAACTAACATACAGCTGATGTATAAGAGAAATGAAGTAAAAGCTTTTAGAAGGAGCAACAGAACTTATTAAAACAGCGTCCTTGTGACAGATATGGAAGAATTCTACCATCTGCCTCAATAGCAGCTGGTTTTATAGGGCTGTTGGAGAGGTCACCATTAGTGAGTTAAGAGATTTCAGAATACCCCTTGGCATTATCTTTATGTAACACTTCTGAGTAGAACAAGCGGTTACTTTATGATTGCACCTCTGATGGCTTTTAAAAACCTTATTGCTGACAGGATCTTCTTTTTAATCTCAAGGAAAAAAGAAAAAAAAAATTCAGAAATTACGGCTTACTTCGCCTCTCCTTCCCCAAGAGTCTGCTGTCCCTGCTAGTCTCGGTGGCTGAGCTGAACAGGGCTCCTGACATAGCCAAACTGCACATGCAAAAGCCCATTACACAGTTCAAAATCAAAGCTGAGGTTTTATGAGGTGCAGGTAAGAAAATGTGGAGCTGGTCCCCCCAGTTGTCCCCACTGGACTCACTGTTGGGAAGCAAAGCAAAGGCCAGAAAGCATGCACTACACTGCATCACTGTTTCACAAGGATAACCTGCTCTTTTTTCCATATAGAACAGAAACAATGAAACTCGAGGACAAATACACGCATTTTTATTAGGGATATTCATATACTCAGCTGCTACTACAATGAAAGGGCTCTGCTTCTGCTCTGCAGTCTTGCATTGGGAACAGAAACAACGCAAACTGATGCTGTATGGTGCAACTCACTGCTGCCAGATAATCTTCAGGTTTGGGGGCAGCTCTGCAGCACACAGTTCATCAAACTTGGACACATCCTTCACAGGAGTGCTATAAAAATTCAAGACATCTTCAGCACTGCGCATGAGGTGGAGCTGTGAATTGGGGACAGCATGACCAAGGTCTGCTGCCAGCTGAGCCAGAAGGCGATACTTTAACCTGTTTTCTTTGAGAGGTGTCTGCTGCCAATTACCAGGAAGTGAGGGTCCAAAAATCTCCTTGACATAAGACTCCAGGCAACTCTCTATATCCCCTGGAGGAATATAATTTCTGTTGCGTGGTGGGGGACAGATCAGGCTGGGTTCACTTTTCTCTTGATGAATTATTTTGTCTGCTTCCACTTCTTGTTCCTGCTTCCTATTGACACCAGACAGAAGCATTTTCAGTCTCTGGGCTACTTAACGCTAAACCAAAGCACATTTCTATTAATAGTTTTTTAATACTGGATTCAGCCTAGCTTACAGACAGTTTACACATCCTGTGGGCACAGCAGGTTTGTTATGCATGCAAGAAAAAAAGTACACAGGCTAGACATTTGGGTTTTCCCCTAAATGCTGCTGTCTCTACACAGCAATCACCTGCCCTGCTTATGTTATTCATCTAAGTGTAAACAAAATTTTAATCGATTGTTTTCCCAGTTACTGCTCCATTTTCTAATCGGTTGAGATAAAAAGGGCAACAAAAATTAACCACTACTACAGAGAAAATTAGTGCACACAAATACAAAAAAATTACGATTGTTAGTTTTAAGCAGGAATTAAGTCTACTCCAATTATCTGCCTTGGTCCCATGCCGTAATCTACACAACACCACGTGCATGGTTTCAGCTAAAATGCTACACAGAAACTACTTCTCTTCATTCACATCGTAGTCCTGCCCTGAAACCTTTTTCCACACCTAGCCAGTTCCCTTACCAAAGCATGTATGGGTACTAGAAACCCTAACACCGCACCCCACGGCGGCCCGCCTGCAGCGCCCTCGGCGGGGACGCGATGAGGCCCCCGCTGACGCCCCGAGGCCTCCGACCTAACGCGCTCAGCTGCACGAAAACCGAGCCGCGAGAACGGCAGGGCTGAAGGCTCAACCACCCTCCTGAATGCACCGGCCCCTGCGGGGCCACCCGCGCACGCCGCGGCGGGTCGCAGACCCGGTACGGGCAGGCAGCGGGCAGGAGGGCCGAACGCCGCCAGTGCCTGCCCGCCTCCGGAACCCACCCCCCCAGAACACAAGACGGTAGCCGGGGCGTGCCTCCCGCTTCCCACGCCGTTACCTCACGCCGCCCCAAAACGCCCTGCGCGCCGGGGCGCCGAGGCCCAGCCGCCGGCCCGCCACCCGCAGCACGGCTACGGCCGCCATGGCGAGGGCACGCGCAGCCTCGTCCCAGCAGCCGGCGGAGAGGGCGGGGCTTCGGCCCGGCCCGCGCTGCCTCACGGGAGCTGCGGCCCCGCCCCGCGGCGGAGAGGCGCCGGCCCCTCCCCCACCCCCGCGCCCGGTCCGAGGCGGCGGCGGCAGTCAGGGCCGACCGCGGGCGCGTGGGGGCGGGAAGGGGCGTGTGTAACAGCGTGTGGGGCCGGCGCAGCAGGGGGCGGGGATACACGTTGTCGCCCGCCGCGATTGCCGCGATCGCTGCGTGGTTCCGCCAGTCGGAAGAGTGTTGGCAGCCGCCCCTGGAGGGTTTGATCCTGCCTTCAGGGTGTGGTGGCTGGCGGCGCGGTCAGCCAGCCGTGCTCCCGCAGTTTGTTCTGTAGGCCGCACTTCTGCCCCAGGCACACAATTACGTGGGGATATCGCCTTTCCTGTTTTTTGGAAGGATGTTCATTTTTAAAGGCAAGAAATAACGCTTCATCTGTACACAGCCTTGTTTTGATTCATGGCAATGCACTCAGCAGACGTCCGCTTGCTCCGGTCGCAAACACCTCTGCAAAGAGAAATACCAGGAGCCAGAGCACAGCTGCCAGCTACACCAGGCACAGCGTCTGTGGCAGAGGTCCAGCAAAGGAGCAGGAATTATTTAGCAAAGCCACAGCTTTAGTTTTATAAAGTGGGAGAGCAGTTTCGTTTGCTGGTTTGGGGGATCATTTTTTCCACTCCCAATTTTAAGATAAGCGGTTCACATAGATCAGATCAGTACGTTGCTTCTCATCAGGAACAGAGGTTTACTTGAACTCAGGTTCATGGAGATTTACAGGACCATGACTGAACCAGAAAATGGATGTTGTTTCTAACACCACTATAGCCCTCTGTAGTGTTTCCTGGCAAGTAGCTTTTCATTCATGGTCAGGACGGACTATATACATGCATTAATTATGCAATTGTTGGATCTGTGTGGAGTTTGGGTATTTATTGCTGCTGTGAAAGAGTGGTTGCTAACACAAAGAACATGAGGAGGTGCTTACAGGGCAGTGATTTTGCCTTTTTCCCTTTTTGCTGGCAGGAATGGGGGATGCCTGTGGCTGGGAAGAGAAGCCTGCAGCACAGGGTGGCCCTGAAGAGGGACAGGAGGTTATCTTCTGGGTTCCTTTGTGTTTGCTGGTTGGTGGGCTGCTCCAAGGTGTCACTAGTTGATTGCTGTAACGTGTTGCCATGCAAGTACAAGTACTTTTGTATAACCTTAGGTCTGGTATTTCTGCTATTTCTGCCTTTTTTTCATAACTTGTTAATTGTGCTTTATCTAACAAAGCTTACATGTCTGACAGGTACACAGCAACGTACCAAAGATCAAACTTTAGACCTTCAACATCAGCTTAATTATTCAAGCTATGTCAACATGGTAGGCCAAGATGCCTCCCTGCATGTTTTGTGTTAATTATTGTAGAAAATGCCACTGTAAAAGTGCTTTGGAAAAGTAGTCTTTGCACAGAACTAACTGAGCCTGTGCAACCCTAACTCGGCCCATAGCAGACTCATCACACCAAACATGATTCTCCAGAGACACGAGAAGCTTCTGAAGGTAGTGTGACTTATCTGTGGCCCAAGTCCTGTGCACTGCTGGCCATATACATCTCTCAGGTTTTCTCAGTGTCTGCCAGACTTCAGTCAACAGGATTAACCTCTCCAGCTGTATCACTATTGGATTATTTCCCTTTGATCTCCTCAGGGTTTTCCAAGTTCACCAGCAGTAAAGCTTTGTGACTTAATCTTTGCATAGGCTACTGAAAACCACTCGCGTGAAAGAGACTGTAAAGTTTATCTAGAAAAAAGAATTGTGAGATAAGAGATTAGTTTTCAATTACTGTTTTATTCCCATGATTGAAGACACAGTCAGATTCTGTAGTTCACGATTTTGACTACAAAATGTGGTAATGGGTAAGGGTATGCATTTGAATTTGAATTGCTAGGGAACTACTTAATCTGCCTACTATTTTGGGGACCGAGTTTAAACCAGAGGGAGACTATGTTCATGATTCATTGGCAGCTGTTGTATGGAAAGAATTCCCCTTCCTTGAAATGTGAAGAAGAAGAAACACGAATATCCCCTTGATAAATGGTAAGAGCAAAGGGTGGAGAGGAAACTAATCCATTTTATCTCCAGTTTTGTTTAGTGTAAGGGAAATTAGATTTCTTTGTTTTTCTTTCATTTCTGAGTATCTTCCACCTTGTGAAGAGGGACAGGACAAAGGAAAGTTCCTGCACTTTCAGTAGGTGTAGCTGGCTGTGAAAAGTGACTGCGTGGCAGCTGTGTCAGTCTTCCCAGACACAACATACTGTCCTCTGCAAGCCAAACCGTTAATCTGAAAAAGAAAGAAAAAGGAGGGGATACCAGTTAGCTTGGAGTGAGAAAGACAGATGTAGAAAGACAGCAGGAGTAATCAACCAAGGCAAAAATAACAGAATGACAACCCTGCTGAACATGAAGTACCAGGAGGGGCAGGAACAAGAGGAGCCTTAGGAAGGTGACAACATGTCTCCCTCCATAGTGTGGAGCTCCTCTCTGTGCTGGGGGAAGGCCTTATACCTGTGCCCGCTTGCGGAAGGCCTCTTGTGCAGCCTTCTTGTTCTCGCTTTTGCCCACCCATGCTGCCAGGGCAGAGGCTTGCAGGGCTCTCCCATATGAAAAGGTCAGTTTCCAAGGCTTAGGCAGAGGAGACTGATTCATGGCGTTCAAGTTGACAGAAGCCTCTTCTTCGCTCTGGCCTCCAGACAAGAAGCAGATTCCTGCAAAAAAAAGAGGTTTGAAGTCTTAGAAATGGAGTGCTCCAGCCACTGCAATCCCTGACTTGATGAGCAAGCACATCATACGCAGGAGCAAGTCCAGCAAGTGTGACAGTGTGAATGGATACATAGAAATGAATCAAGAATCACCAGGAACGGCAGCAGGAACGGTCCGGAGAAGAGTAGTGACAGTTGCTATGGCTACATCCTGAGGGGTGTACTTCTTGGGGCAGGAATGTCCAGGCGTCACCATGTTGGGTTTCAGCAGTGTCCCTTCCAGGTACACATGATGATCATTCAAGGCCTTGTAGACAGCAGCCAGAACCTGAAAATAATAGGAGGACTGAATACAGACCTCTGCTCAAATCTTCACCTCAACCTGCTGTGGAAAGGCAGCTAATTCCTTGTGAGTGTGAGAAGATCAAATGAATTTTGCTTTCCCATGAATTTTATCACAGGGGTTGCAGTTCTGAAGACACCATTTCTTTTGAGATGACCAGGATACCATTCTTCATATTTATTGGATTTTTCCCGGCAAACTGAGGTACTGAAAGAGAATTAAGTGTTTTGCTCCCAATACATCTTTCTCAGATTGAGAATGCTTGTTTGAATGGAAATCCAAAAGCACAGATTCTACTCTTGCATTTGCTATTAACTCATTATTTGACTGTGAGCAACTCATTTTTGTGATGCAGTTATGAAGTACCTTTTTGGTCAAAACTCTTTGAGATCTGTGAGCACAAACAGCGTAAAATTGGTTACTGATTTGTGAAGGAGAAGAGAAGGGCAGGAATCTCTTACCTTTTCTGTGACATACTGACAGCGCTGGAGATCGTGGTCTCCATCAGGCAAGATTTCTGGCTCCACAATGGGCACCAAGCCATGCTAAGAAAAGAAAAAACAGGAAGTGTTTAGGGCTATGGAAGAACGACTGTTCTTATCTGCCCCTACTTTGGTGGTATTTCTTCATGCTGTGCTGCCCTTCTTCCTCACCTTTCCCAAAACCTTGGCAGAGATCCGCCTTTCAAGTTACCTAGGATGTTATCACAGGGAACAGTGAGAAGGGGCAGCAGCATGTCAGGAAGGGTTACTGGAGGGTAGATACCTGCTGGCAGATGCTGGCGTAGCGTGCCAATGTGTTGGCATTCTCTTGGATGGCAAGTTGAGAGGGTGTTGTGCTGCTGATCTTCAGCACCGCACGCCACTTGCCAAAGTCAGCACCATCTTTTTTGTACTGGGCACAGCGCTCAGCCAGTCCATCCAGCCCTGCAGGTGAAAGAACAGTGCTTCACTGAGAGCAGTTCTTCAGGACACACAACTCTGAAAAGTACCATGCCATCAGACAAGGCTGTGATTCAGGTGAGCCACCCCATGGCTTTAACTGCAGCAGTCATAGCTTAGGCTCCTTAGAGCTCTCCTTACCTTGGATGGTGGTTTCTCCATTTGTTCCTGCTAGGGGTGCTGTACCTTTATCCAGCTGTGGAGACACAAAAAAAGAAGGGTTACAGAGAGATGGAAATTGGTCTCATCCTTGTCTTCTTACCCATGGTTAGTCTGTCTTTGCTGGCTGACTGTGAGTAAAGCATGGGGCTGAACATACTAAGGATGAAAAGGAGGGAAATGTTGGAGCAAAGGGGAAGAAAAGGAGTGGTTGGGTAAGAGGAAGGGGCAATGTGTAGATGGCTGCAAGGAATGGCTCAAGAGATCCATCACATGCAGAAAGGACTGGATTTAGGTTGCTGCATGGAGGAATTTAATTGCAGTGAATGGTGAGTAGATGGGAGTTGGTAGATGAAAAGTTCCTGCCTCAAGTGCAAATGTGCCCCTGGTTTGTTGTAAAAAAGCAACGCAGAGAATGGTGGTAGAGATCTTCTAGGGATTTTAAAACCAATCACAACAAAGAAAGAAAAGTTTTTAACAGGAGAGAGTGCAGCCCTGTATATAATTTTCACTGGAAGCGGAGTTTGGATTATGCTGCCAACCACACATTTACAGATACCTTTATCCCCACCACAATGCCTTTTTCTTTGATAAGAGCTGGAAATGGCTTTCCACTGCTGTCTTTCTGATAGAGAGTCTCATGGAAGAGGATCACTCCCCCAATGCTCTGGTTGATGGAAGCATCTGAAGAGAAGAGAATCTCTCGAAAAGCCCGGCGATTCTCCTCTGTGTTTTCCACATTGATCCTCTGCAGCCTGTTCCCCATGGTACCTAGCAAGGTGGACAAAGGTCAGACGAGGAGGTGTTAGCCTTGGCTAGCCTCCTGGTCCCAGTATGTAGTAATGAACTGGGCCTTGAGTTTCGATCTCCCCCTTCTCAACCCATAGTTTGTCAGCTTTCATTACTATTGGTCGCAGTCCTGCCTGGCTGAGTTGTTCCTGCTCAGACAACATTTTTCAATTGTTTTTAATTTACTCCACTAATTTCAAAGATGAAGCAAAATTAAGAGAAAAAGTCTTGGGTACTGCTAATTGATCGATATCCAGAACTCACCCACGGATTCATCTGCAGCTAAGATCCCCTTTCCTGAAGCCACAATCCGCTGAGCGATGTCTGAAAGAGCTTTCTTCTGCTCTGGAGACAGCGCTGGGAATTGGTGGGTCATGTTGACTTACCTGTGGAAGAGTATTACTGTTAAAAGTTGGGGGAGACTATATACACAAACTATAAGGCAGCGATAACACTCGGGTATTTCTGTTGGAGGGCTCTCAGTGCTTGTCTGGTCCATGTTATCATAGCCATATGCCCAGAAATCCATTCAAGTTCTTCTTGGCTTGGTGTGTGCGGCAAAACTAGAAGAGAGGAATGCAGGAGCAACATCCTAGCATATCCTTCTAGAACCAAAGTGGGAAAGACTGCATTTTACATGGATTTTCTGAGAGGCTAAAGGAAAGTCAATCTGTCATAAAAACACGCACTAAGCTAACAAGTGTGCTAACTGCTGGCTCTGCAGACTTCTTGGTCCCAGTCAGAAGAATGCCAATTACCTCATTGCCTTTACACATTTCCTAATAATGCCCCTCTTCCATTCCCTGGCCTGTGTTGGCAGTATTTGCTACTTTGTCTAGTCGACTTTCCATCCCCACGCTCCTGCCTCACTTTGTAATTCTCTCCTTCCCATGTCTGCTTTCAGAACTGTACCACATTGCTTACTCTATAAGACCTGGAGGTTTTAGAAGGATTCACCACCTATTTCTATCTTTTCAGCTCTGGCAGAGGTTTACCAGCTGCAGATATGCAGCACCTGAAATCCACATTCTGTCTTGTTATGACAAAATGCTTGTTCTTATTAAAGTTTTGATTGTGTGGCATTAAATTACAGTTTCTCAGATTATCTGAATATTCCAGGTTACTTCCCTGTGTATATAAGCCCGTATGCATAAGACAGAAAGACTCTTTTCCCTCTGTTGATCATATGTGACAGCTAAAGTGATACCCATGTTTTTATCAGTAGGTGGTAAATCCATGAGATGAATCATTAAAAACAACACAAAAGATCTCCAATATCAAGTTTTCCTCCAAAGGGGCAGGCCTCTGAGCAGCGTCCGCATTTTCTATTCGCAAGCTCAGCCTTAAAGAGAAATGAGAACATTTCCCATTTCACCATGTGCCAGAGATAGCCAGCAAATATGTCTCTCCATATAAGCATGTACACAGCCAAGTTCTCCATCCCTTTTCCCTGCACGCAGACATTATGTTGCCAGGGAATCCTTGTCTTGCCCTCCCTGCAGAAGAGCATAGTGGAGAATAAAAATCAGGGTCTGGCTGCGACTTGTGATAGGGTAATAGAGTTCTGTGCACCATGCCAAACGGTGCTAAACTTTTCTGGTAACAGTGCCATCACAGTACTGGGACAGCTATAAATCCATGTCTGATTTATAGTTGAAGGTACTTTTGTATTGGTAATGGTATTGTGCAAGATTCAAATGGCATTGTCTACCAGCGCAGACCAGCTGGATGCAGTGTCCAGGTGTCTGCTTTACCTTTTTGTAGGTTGTCTGAGACTGGAATGCATTCTATGCAGCTTATCAATGTTAAGTCATTCTACATTTAAAGGGAATTTGAAAGAGTGTGTGATGAAGACTGTATCAAATGGGGGAGGGTTCCTTCCTTTTCAGGGACTAAAATGCCTAGCTGTAGTCCTGCAAAAGCAGGCTTTTCTGAACTCCTCTTTTTGTATGCATGCCAGGCTGTGGCCAGAGCTCTGGGAAGCATCCTTCTACTGTGGTGACTGACCACAACTCCATCACTCTCAGCTCTTATCCTGTTCAGATCAAAAGAACAGGAAGATCTATGGTTTATGCTGTTTATTGCTAATTAAGTTCACCTGTAACCCTCCTCATCCCTCACCTTCTTTCTGAGTCTGACAGGTCTCTTAGAATAAGAAACTACCTTGTTATTATGATTATTGTAGTAAGGGTTTGTGTTATAAGCACTTCAGTCAAAACCAGAGCACTGTTAAATAAGTTGCTATGCAAAACTATGAGGAATCACTCCAGTAGTTCACGGGCTCTGTGGAAAAGACTGGAAAATTGTGATCTGGCAAGAATATGATCTTGTCCAAGGTCAAAACTAATGAACTGCTAAATCAGTAATGGGATTTCAGAGTTGCAGTTTGGAGGTATGTTACAGCACGAGTTGGTGTATCCAGATAATTTTTAATCCAGCTAGCTGAATTACAAGATCATCAGTCACTCTAGTTTCTTTATTATGGGTATACTTTCTCCCCAGCAATACCATAAGCAATGAGACTGACATCTGTTGATTCTTACTTGTTTTCAGTGTTTGCATAAAGATCAAAAAAAGACAGTTATCACTCAAAACCAGCCTGCAAAGCAAATTGCCAATATATGGAAATACAAGTTTTCAGGTGATAATGCTGATCCAAGTGAGTACTCTCAAGAGACTGAAACAATACAGTGTAGTTCTACAATGATGAATTGGAAGACAGCTGGCTAGTTGCGGTTTCTATGCAAGTATCTCATTAAGTGTGAAGGAGTAGGTGGAGATCTGCCGAAAGGCATCCCAAAATTATGTAAGGCTATAGTGACTAGTTCCCAGCTACCCTGCTGAGCTACAAGGATGAACAAAATGCACAGCGTTTCTAACTGAAATGCTGAAGAAATGAGTGCAAAAGAGCAGTTGTAAAGTTAATGATAGCTCTAAGGTCCAGAATGTTCAAGTACCCTTGGTTTAGGACTTTATTTTTCTGTGATTCTTCCATAAGGAGCATAATCTTGAGGATCTTCTCTGTGGAATTCAGAAAGGGTGTCTCTGCTGTAAAGTACTGCTCTGAGCATTTAAAGGGGAGTGGAGAAGTCTTACATGTCAGTAACACTTCATACAGCTGCCTTGTAAAGAGTGAGCTCCCAGCACATCCACAGAAACATTAATGTCCCCCCTTAAAGAGCCAGATATGTCACCTTCCAGGTCCTGAGGAAAAACAGTTGTGCCCAGGCTGCCAAAGCTGGGCAGTTCATTTCATTCTCACAAGAACAAAGCCTATTTGCCTTATTATTGTGCTTTATCTGTTTAATTTGTCAACTTTTCCAGGCAGGCAAAAGGTCACAGGAACTCTTTTCTCAGTAGCAGTATCTAGGAGTTGTTGCACCACTAAGGTTTTTCAAAAATTTTATTTGGTACCGTTTTAGGCTGTTAGCTAGTGTCATAGTTTCACCAACTCAAGTGA
The DNA here is from genome assembly GCF_017639655.2 of Falco naumanni. Classification (NCBI taxonomy): domain Eukaryota; kingdom Metazoa; phylum Chordata; class Aves; order Falconiformes; family Falconidae; genus Falco; species Falco naumanni. The sequence goes on from NC_054080.1 coordinate 9,635,481, forward strand.
TTTCACATTGATTTGACATTGTATGAATACAATGTATTCTCTTTGTGGTAACTGCTTACATAACATTTTTTAAAAGTGGAAGAGAGAAACAAAAGAATAAAACTGCAAAGAATTAACAAAACCCCCGGCTTTACAACTACCTTGAGAGTTTGCCAGGCTTCAGCAGCTCCTTAAACAAACAAGTTCTTTGTTCAGACCCCAGCCTGTGACCAGCAGGAGATGGGGGTAGGGGGGAAGGGGACAGCACAGCTGCAAAAGTAAATACTGTACCGCTGAAGACTCAAGTTTTTCTCAGCTACCATAATGGAGGACCTGTAGGGAAAGTATCTTCATGGGTATCGGCACAAGCACTGCATCCTGTTAATATTAATAGTGAGAACCAAAGGGCAGAGGCAAACTGAACAGCAGAAGGAACAAACTGTTACATTCCACTTCAGGTCATCTTAGAAACATTACTATTTCACTGGCATCTCTTCTTCCCAACCACCTCAAGTGACTGGCATCTTCTAATAATACAGAAAATCTCACCTGAGTCCTGGTTTGCAGACAGAAAAAGATTGGATTGGAATCTGTAAGTTTTTCTCTTGTGTGTCTTCATTGCCTTCTTTTATAAAATTGGTGCAGAACCAAACTCTCAAAATACAGTTTGTACCCCATGCATGCAGCTTTTCCTGTTCAATTACTATTAAATACTGCCCTTCAACATCATCTCTGACAGCAATGCAAACCACATTTGCATGCCATTACACTGTGCACACAAGAGATTCTGCTTCCAAGGAGCAGGGTTTGAAGAAGCAAAAGTTGCTTATATAAATAGATAAACACAGTTGACATGGAGAGCGAAAAGTATTCAAAAATTTAGCCCATGACATGTAGGCACAGTGTTGACCTGACTGGATTTACTCCTCATTTACACTTGTATGCTTAGGAGAGACAGACACATAAATCAGTTATGTACCTTATATTCTCATGACAGTGGATAAATCTAGTTATTGGCCTCACTTCTCCATGGAGCTCATTAAAACGCTATTTCTATGTAAGTCTATTTTACTTGGACATTGGGCAAACTGAGAGGTATGAACAGCTTGGCAAGTTTGCCCCTGTCCTGCTGACAGAGCACATTCTTATCTAGCTTGCAGATGACACCAAGCTGGCAGGACGAGTTAATACGCTTGATTGTTGGGCAGCCATCCAGAGGAGCCTGGACGGGGGCAGGAAGAGACCAACAGGAGCACCATGAAGTTCAGCCATAACAAACCCCCACCCATTGCCTGTGGGGCAGAGCCCTGAAGTGATCCCACCAGGGCTAGTAGGACAGGGGAACAGAGAAGGCCCAGGGCCCTGTCAGGCAGTGAGCTGAACATGGGCCAGCAGCGAGGGCCAGCAGCATCCTGTGTGAGCAGGGGTCTGGCCCAGAGAGCCAGGGAAGGACAAGGATTATCTCCCTCTGCTCATCACATCTGGGTGCTGCATCCAGTGTTAGCCCCAGCAGTACAGGAAAGGCATTGACAAACTGGAATGAGTTCAGCTGATGCCACCAAGAAAATCAGGGGCTGAAGCACTTGCTCTGTGAGGAGAAGGCTGCAGACCTGGGTCTAGTTCAGCCTTGAGCAGAGATGGCTTTGAGGGCACACCTCAGCAACCCCCAATACCTGCAGAGTGGTCGTTGGAGAGGCTGAGCCAGGCTTTTCACAGTGGCACATTACAGGAGAGTGAGAGACAACAAGCATAAGCTGAAACTGGAGAGATGTGGTCTGGATATGAAGAAAATTTTTACATTATTGGGACAGCCAACAGTGGAGGAGGTCAACAGAGAGGCTGTGGTGTCTCCATCCTTGGAGGCTGTCAAGACCAAACTGAATAAAGCCATAAGCAGCCTGGTCTGACCTTGTGTCTAGCCCTACTTTGAGCAGAAGGTCGGACTACAGACCTCCTGATGCCTCCTTCAGCCTGAACTACCCTGTGACTCTCTGTACTTGCTTTAGGGAGTTGAAATGGAAGTGGTGCCTCCTGTATATATGAAGATGCTCTGAGGAAAGAAAAGGATATTTCTCCATCTTTGCAGTGCAAGTGAAAGTATAGCAAAATGTTTCATTTCTGGGTTTTAAAAAGTGTCAAGGTTATGGGACAAAAAGAGATATTCAGACTTGTGTCACCTAGAAAAAGAAGCACATGTTTTTTGATTGATATACTAATTTCACCATCTTGATAGGTCCTTTGGGGCATATATGACGGTAAGTTGCCTGTTTTTTCTCTCTCTTATGAAGGTGGGAACAATGGTTTTTTTCTGTCTTCATGCTCTGTCTAGGGACATTGCTTCAATATCCTATCTCAAGTGGATGGGAGTATGTGAGAGCTGCATTTCCCTGTCCTGATTCCTTTATTAGCCTGAGCTATACCCAAGCCCTCAGCAAATGTACCCCCATTTCATCTCTCTAGCAAGTATGAAAAGAGGTTATGCACTTAAGGACCCAGCCTCTGCAGTCAGCGCAGAGCACTTCTGGAGCACTCCTGATGGCTAGAGATGACTGAGGTAGCAAGAAACTGGTTTATTGGAAGTAAGTCTGGTCATTAGGATGAAGCTGCTTCTCTCTCAGGGCTGGGCTCTTCTCAGAGAAGGTAAAAAATGCTGTCAAACTTGCACTAGAATTCAAGTCTCGTAATGCCAGTAGGGGAGGCTGGGGGAAGCAGTGGTGAGAGTTTTGGGTGGACTAAATAGTTTTGGGTGCCAGGCACATGGGACAATTGAGAAAGTGATGGAGGATCACAGACAGCGAGGGTTTGCATTTGTTGAGCAATTTCCTGAAGCTGGCTGTTCACAAATTGAAAGGTTACAGCCTAATGCAGGAGCAGGTTTTGGTTTCCTGCACTGCAGACTACCGTACATCCCCCTGCCGAGGAATCTTATCCATACTACTGTGCTAATACTTCAGAAGAAGCTGCACAACAAACACACGTAATTACACTTCTGTCAGCATTGTAGTTTGTCAGGACCAACAGTATTCTCCAGTCATTCTCTCTTCTCCTTACAAAACATCAATTTATGTACTCCACAAGCATAAAGAAACACATGCAAAACAAAGCAGTAGAAAGCAATGAAGGTATGTTACTGGTCTACTCAGACTAAGGATTCACTTACTCCAGGAGTTCTGAGTGACTAAGCTAAGTTAGAAAGCCACATTTAGCAGAAATTGGGTCACATTGGAAGATCACTGCAGAATGGCTGAGTGCTTAGTTCTTGCAAGCTGTTCCTGGAACAAAAAAATAAAAACAAAACCAAAAACAACTCCCCAAGCCCACTTTAGATAAACACATTGTGTCTCGGGTGCTGATATACATACTAGCTTTACAGTTTAGAAATTAAATTATTATACTTACTTGTTTGTGGACAATACCTCTGCTGCTACAAGCTTCTGGTGTGGTGGTTGCAGGCAAAGAGACCCAGTCCTTCTGGGCACTAACTTTTATAAAATTCTTGATAGGTGGGGTGTGTGTGTGTCCCCCACCCCCACCCCCTGCCTCCACTCCTCCATTCTCCCTCCTCCCATCATTGTTTGAAGTCGGTCATTGGCTCTCAGACCACAACCACACAGCCAACAGGACACAGTCTCGCTCCTGGGGGTCTGCCCCCTTCCCCTCCCCTGTATAAATATATAAGGCCATTTATGACATGGTGAAACTGAGGCACTTTCCAGTTATTTCAAATTGTTCCTCCTCTTTCTAAAACAGACTGAAAAAAAAGGAAACATGGAGATCGTTTACAGGGATCTTGGGCATAACCTTCTGTTTAGGGTTAGATCTTCTGGAAGCTTATACTTAGGAAACTGCACAGTGTAGGAAGGAAGAATAGAAAACAAAATGCAGAAATAATGCAACAGATCCAGATTCTTAATTGACATCAAATATTGTCATTTCAGTGCCTTCCTAAGTGTTACACTGATTTTCCTCCTTGAAAATTTAGCACAGAAACATATATTCCTTCTCCAGTTAAGTCTATGGAAAGGCAAAATGCGATGCTACGGTATCAGGGTTAATGAATCTGCAAGTTCTAATTTTCTTTAACGCAGTGTATGTGTGAGAATGACGGTTATCAGAAGACATGTGCCCACACTGAGCTGCACAAGTGCAAGCCAAATTTTCCACCAAAATCCCATTGAAATTTACCCATATTACAATGACACACAGGCTTCTCTGCTGCTTAGCAATTTTTTTCTCTGAAAAATGCTAATGTTCTAGAAACAGCATACCAGCATTCCACTTTATATGAAACCACACTACAGCTATTCACCAAATCCAGGTAGACAGACCTGATTTATTCCCCACCCCCCTACCCCATACTGCAGGTCAGTACTCCTGGAGGGAAGTACAGCACAGGGACTGTTAGGCAAACATCATCCCCTCAGCAGCAACATGCTCTTTGACCTTGGACATTAGCAAGTCTTTACGACAAAGACCCAGTGTTTGTATGAAGAATGACGTAGTTTCCCCATGTCTTTGGCTCATGTAATAACACCTTTAGCCTTTACATTGACACCGTGAGATATCTGATTTCTCCTCTCACTGAGCAACACTGCCTTCATTAGGGTACTTCTTCCTTGAGCCTGTCTTTCCTAGAGCTGCATGCCAAGGTCAGTGCTTGCAGGAAATCTTAACAGTTTACATGCTGCCAGCAGTAGCAGTCTGTGACAGTCATCAGAGAAACCTCTGAAAAAGCTGAGGATAGAGCCCAACTGTAGGCCTTGTGCTTGTGTTGATTTGTTTTAATATTCTCCTTCCTGAGCCATACCTTTTTGCTGAAGAATGCCGTGGCACGTAACATATGGACATAAAGCCTTCCTTGCTTTACAGTGTTTGCTTTATATTCCATTTCTCTCGTCTTAGCAGATGAACCCCATGGTATATTAACATTTCTCCACCACAGAGGCATCTAGTATGGATTAAAAATACTTTTATTGAAACAAGTTATCCAAGACCCTCTTGAAAAAAAGGTGTCATACTGATGGTCTTTGTCAGGGCCACAAAGAAAATTAGAATTTGAGTCCCATCACTCCTGGTTTGGTTAGAAGCTGTCACAGATACGAAAGTTAGAGGAAGTGTTTCTTTCCCAGTGTCATCTGTAATATGGTCTGACAGGATCTCACAGAAAAGCTAGAGCTTTTTTTGAAAAATACAGTGGCTGACATTTAGAAACCACTTTAGATAATCCCCTGCTGTCTACCTTGAGTTCTTAATTCTTTCAGAAGTATATCTATATATTTCCAGGTGGGTAATGGCCAGGACATGCCTTTCTCGTCCTTCTGAGCCAATATCCAGCACTTCAAGCACTAGGATTACAGGTCCTAGCAGAGATTCTGAGGACTGAGGAGGGAAAGTGAATGAACATGATGATTAGCTTTTTCTCTTAATTTAGGAATGGGAGCCTGTTTAGGGAAGAATATGGAATGAGCAATCATGCTAGATAACATCACTGTAAGGTTCAGTACTATTAACATGCACAGACATGATCCTAACCATACTGTGCAGAACTTAGTGGTAGACTGATACTAAAATGGCACTGGAAAAGAGTATACACTTCCATCATCATAGCTACATTATTTGAGGATACTTATACCTCTAAAAATTGGGTTATAGTGGTATCGTGTGTCTTTAAATAGAGGAATAAGATTGCATTGTGAGGGGAATGCAATGTACTTGCATTTAACCAAGAAACTAACCTGCCCCATAAAAATACCACATCATTGTCTGCACTAATTATTCTATGGCAAAATTGGTGTATTATCCAAGTTATAAACCTGTCTCATTAAGTTAGTGTTTGAACTCATAGTATTGCCAACTCTCTCAGCTTTCAAGTCACCCAACTAATTTTGGATTGGTTTATTTTTTTTGTTTAAACCTTTTTCAGAGTAACATAATGCAGCCACAGGGCTGTAGCTAGCAAGAGGTTGTCTGCTAGTGCGAGCACCCTTAGCAGAGGTGGCTACCTCTAGACGCTGCTTTGACAGAGGCTGAATTTGTGGCCATGGACAGCATGACTTTAATACAGGTGTACTGTACCAAACTGGAACATCTTGATGGCCATGGAGTAGGAGGAACACCAAAGCCCTGGTGGAAGTTGTGTTCAGAGGCATAATGACACAGGGCAGGAATCAGATTTGTGGCCTTCAGGAAAACAGGAGGCAAAGAGAGGCAGAGAACATGCAGATGAATTTTAAAGGGTTGCAGCTAACAACTTTCTGACAAAGTGGCTCAGTAATGGCACGAAACAGATGCCCCTTTGTAGCCATCCACTGTTATTCATGTTGCCATCCATCTTAGTGGTATGTGGGGTTTGTCTTCTGCAGTTTGTAGGGCTGGCCAGGCAGGCAGGGTTCTGTGTGGTAGTTCAGTTCCTGAGGAAGCACCAGCTCTTCTCTGTCTCCCTAGGTTTCCTCATCCCCCTCTACCTCTGGCATAAGAAGGGGGAAGGGGGACATACTGAAAAGGTCCCAAGCTGTGGATAGGGACAGGGAGAATAGGAAGAGAGGGCAACTGAACTATAAGAACAAGTACTCTTAGTTACTGGTATTCTTAAAAATAATTTTACAGACTATTGCAGACTGCTGATACACTTTTCTAGCGAAGAAAATAAATCTTTTAATGGAGAAAGGATTACTGTTTTTTTCAGAGTTTTGGATGTGTAAGAATTGATTACTTAAATACCCAACTAAATATGGTGATTGAAGTTTTTTCTGCATGGATTATGACTTTATCCATTAATGAGAAAGGTGATATAAGCAGTCTTGCAAGAAAAAAATCTTTATAGCTCACTCACATATGTGTTTGAAACATCACCACAAACAAGATGTATAACTAGTAAGAGAGCTTAAATGAAAACAGAAAATGGTGGTCAGGTATAAAAGGGATGGATAATGTTAAATCACAAGTGTCTAGCATTTCCTCTTACAAAGGTGGCACAGCACAAGTGAATGTTGTGTTTGAATGGCTTGGAGACTTTCCTGATGTTGCCTTTTCCACCTGAAATTACTGTACAAAATTTGACAGAAATATACGTTCAGAAATTTTAAAGACCACTAAAACTGTCTTTACAGGTGGCTTGGGTTATTACTTACATCTTAATTTGTGGTTCTGCTTTCTAGGGTTTGACAATGCAAGTACTGAATTTTCATACTACAAATTAATTTAATTGCTGTCTTTGTTATATCCAACCTTGCTTTCAAAATCAGTTCTGCACTGAAGTTCTAAGTGAAGACTTGGTGGCTGAAGTACATTAAAATCAGTGGCAAGCCTGGTTTAAAGGCAGTGGGTAAAAATTGAAGAATTGCTTATGTTTCTTCAGGGTGATGACTGCTTTTTTCCTGTGTGTATCTAGCAGTATCATTCCAATATGGATTTTGCCTTTACTCATATTAACTAGCATTTAAAATGAAAATAAGTAAATGTGAAGAGATACAAACTGCAGTACATCTGAGAAAGAAAGAAAAGAAAGAAATGGATGGAGCCATTTCAGAGATTACATGGTGACCAAGAGAACAACAACAAAGTTAAAGCTTCCTTCTGCACTTCAGTAGATGAAGTACTATTAATCTTATCAACACTTCTGTATGTGGTCAGGCCTGTAAAAGGGTTTGAAATGGAATGGAAAAAACCACTGGAAGTTGGATGAATGTCTGGGTATAACACACATATACATGAGGAACACCTGGCTCTGTGTGCCCATAGAGACCACTGCCTGCATGATGGGGTTAAAGTCTAATCAGAGCAGACCTGAGCTGCATGGAGTCTGCCTCCTCCTCACCCCTCCACACCATGCTGATGTTTCATGTTTTCTGTACTCTGCAGTCTTGCTTAACCGTCTCAAAGTCCAGCTTGTTCATCCTTATCTAATCAGAGGTATTGTTTATTAAGTGGTTTGTTTTCCTCATTCACCTACAGCCCTCACTCCCATTACAGAGAGCCTGGCCTTTAACCCCACTGAAAGAAATCACTTGTATTACTGGCCTTACAGCAGTGTCTGCAGACATGTACATCAGGGAGGGTATGGAGGGTGTTGGGCTGAGCAGACTCAGGCCCAGAAAGAGCAGTGAGAGGATTGAACAGAGGTGGTTTGCTTGCTCTTCGTTCTTTGCATTTGAAAGTTGAATTGCAACAAACACTATTGGCTTGGAGTGAAAAACAGGCAAGCACATAACATTACTGTTATCAAATGCCAGTTTTTTCATAGCAATTTCATAAACAGTGGGCATAGAAAACAGGGATACAACTTTTAATCAGGCTGCCAGTGGCAACATTTCTGGGCCGTACAAAACAGCTGTAAGAGGACATGAAGATAAATGCAGTAATGACACTGGTCTCTCGGCTCTTCTGTTGACATTTTGTTTTTAAAAAAGCAAATAAGCAAACAACTGGCTGCTATAATGGGAGACACTTAACTATTTATTACCTGTTTATCTAAGCAGCACATACAGCCAAAAAAAAGCACACTTAGGTGCTGCATGTTAACATTGGCATACAGTTTGCAAAATACAAACTATAACACATGTCTGAGGTGGACCAGTTTGCTGAAAAGACCATGGTAGATGTGGTTTCTGCACTACTGGCCCAAACACTGGACACCATATGGCAGAAATTCAAAGAGAAAGTTGGCACTGAAGACTACATAGCTGGCCAGAGGCTTACTAACAGAGCAAGAAAATATAACACCACTTTTCTCTGCCAACATTTAAAAATCACCAGTCATTACAATGCTGGCAATACGGCATTCATAGCTTGCTATGCAGAACAAAGTCTTGGAAATGGACACAGATACTGCTCTTAGTCTTTAGGTACATGAATAAACTGGCTGATTGGGTGCATTCTTTCAAACCATGAGCTGTCAGGACAGTTTGTGGAAATGAAGTTACTCTAGCAACAGAGACACATGCAGTGAAGAAGCACAGACTATGGAGTACCTAATTCCATGTGCATTTTTGGCAAATGCATGTTTTAGTGAAGATTACTCAGAACCACATGTTGGGCCCTACCATCTGCTGAATTCAGATACATCTATAAAGCTGGTGTGGAAATACACAAAAACCCTCTTAACTTTGGGAGAAAAACTGACAGTGCTTCTGTAACTACAATTGTGTATCACAAAAAATTAGGGTTTTTTTGGTGAAACATGTAGTCTTTCAATACAAGAGTATACTAAGTTTAAATTCCAGCACTTAGAGCTTGATTTTATCTCAGGTCCCTATTAAAATGCCTCAGTACTTGATTGCAGAAGGGCCTGAGCAACCTGGCCTAGCAAGATATGGTTTGAGTGGGGAATTGGACCAGATACCTTCAAAGGTTCTTTTCAACCTGAAGTGTTGTAGGAGCCACATCATTATATCCATGCAGATGCATGAACACACAACTATCTTTCTCTTAGTCAAATATAGTAAGAAAAGAGATAGATCTGCCAGTCAGGGAAATGAACAGTGGCATGCAGAAAGAAGAGACTAACAGTTTGAATAGAAAGGTGGTTTATTTGGTAGAAAGTTTGTTAAATATCCTCAGAAAAAAAGTAATTCACCCTGCATCCAGCCAAATTGCTGTTGAAATACCCAGTCTAGCTCCTCACAACTAGAGGAAGGCTTTTTCCTTCCCTCTTCAAATGCCTTCTCACCAACATTGATACCTACTGCAGTTAGAAAATCCTCTTGGGCTTCTAATCTCAGAGACCTATCAATTTATGCTTTCTGTTCTTTCTGCCAGAATCTGCCAGAATTGGACATGCCTTGGAAACAAAGGCAGTTTTTGTTTAATTGAGTAACTTCCCCTGAATTGTCTTGGACAATAATGCCTTCAGTCCTGCTGTCTGGCCCTGAAACTTCTGGTTCAAGCAGCAGTTGCTGCATTGAAATGTAGTCTCCAAACCACTAGGAATGAACCAACACTCACAGAAATTCGTGGTTTTGTTTCTAAATAGTCACTAAGTTTGTTTTAATGTGAATAAAACCAAACTCTTAAGGCTGCATTTCAAGGAATTGATGCTAGGCCTTGAACTTCTGTAGCCTGAGATATGGCAACTCAGCTCTGCTCCCCTGGTAGAGAAGAGAGGGAAAAGGCTTGTGTGATTGAAGCTCCATTTTTAGCCCCAACTGTGGAACAAAATCCAACAAGAATTAAGAATTCATAGTAACCTCCTCACTTTCTGTTCCAAGGACGAAGTACACACCTCTGACTTGTCATTTCTAATAGAATATGTGGCATAGAAAATGGAAACAAAAATCCATCAACTTGTGAAAGTTCAGAGGCAGCAGAACGAACACTTGCCTGAGATGCCACATTGGCATGGTGGGCACTGAACAAGTACCTGAGAAAGCCCCCACCAGACTCAGTAAAAGCACCTCTGTTCTAAAGGGGAATGGGGCACTTAAGGAAATTATTCCAGAAGAACCTGAAAAATACATTAATCTGCTTCTTGCATAAAGGAGTTAATTCTGAATAGTTTTATCTGAAACACTCACTGGCAGGTTCAAGTTCTATGCCCTCTGCATACTGCTTGGTTTCCAAGTCAAATTGTTTTGTCTCTTACACTCTGAAAATTGTCTTCTAGTTTAGAAGGGATGCCTCAAATTCATGTTAATTTTCAGCTATGAAGCTCAGTGAAATTATTGACCATCCCTGGGCTTCTAGGACAACAAATAAAGCACTACTCGGCAAACAAGGAAAATAACTTTGAGACAAATGGATAAATCATTTCCCACATCAAAACATTTATTAACTGGATACAGTTAGTTGGTTTCTTTCTCTTCCTTCCTCCTTTTTCCTTTCCCTGTTCCATTTACTGTACCTTGCTGTGAGATTTTCTTTGCAAAAATGAGCATGAATGGACCCTCATGAAAAGAACAGGACATTGCCCTGGATTTGTATAGTACGAAGACAGAAAAAGAGTGAAAAGAAAGCACACCATGCTGAAACATTCACTGCTGAAGATTCATAAACAAGCTGGCACTTAGTGGAATAAATATACAATGATGCTCAAATCCTGCCATCCTAACCATATTATAGTAAAGCCTGAGAGTGGTAAAACCCACCTGCCACTGTGTGACCACTCCAGTATCTTTGGGGTTTTCAGCAGCTGGGAATAAATTGTGGTCCTGGTTGTGCAACTTTTCCTGTGTCCTCCGACGGGAGAGGTGCTTTGCCTTTGGAATGACATGGAATCTACACATAATTTTCACTTGCATCTGATTTTCAAAGGTCTTCTAAAAGTATCCCAACTGACTACTAAGAAAGCAAAGCACTACTCTGTGTTGTGAAGCCATTTCTCAGCTAACTTGCATTATGCATTTGTGTTGTGTGATACCCATGGCACACTGGCAGCTGGAGGTTTGCAACTTTCTTTGGTTTCATCTCTCAGGAGTTTTATGTCTTTCACATCTGTAACCAGACTTGTTAAGAGCTTAAGGCATAGATCACCTGCGAGAGACTGGGGGAAAGAAAATTCAAAGTAGAGCTCTTGCTTTACCAAAACCAAAAAACCAAACAACCCCCATTGACCAAAACTTGACAAAAATATTGTACTGGGTTCATTCAAATGTTAGGAATATGGTTTCAAAAATAGTTCAATCAACTCCACATACAAGTGAATTTGATTCAAAGGCCACTACAGTTTAGGTGGGCTTCTCATTAGACATACAGTTTAGTGCCAGTTTTGATTTGGAGATCTCTGTCACCTACATGTTTCTATATTTAACTGTGCCCACAACTGTGGTAAAAGAACCTATCCCAAATGTCTAAGAACCAGAGCACATTAAGTTAATGAGTCAGTATCGGAGAGGCCCCATGATGTATTGTGCTATTGCTGCTTGTTTTTCATGAACAGCTAGATTTGTTTCTTACGGGTATTTTACTTGCTGCCAAGAGCAGTGAACGAACCACTTAGGCTGAGCTGTGAACTGCAGCTCCAAAATGGAATGAGGATCCTGCACAACAGCAGCACATGATCTAATCTTTCCTTTGCCTCTGTGCTGACAGAAGTCAAGGTAAACTCATGTTGAATGTCTAAGTCCAATCAGTAACTGATAAGGCCTCTTCTAATGACCTGGATCCACTACAATTAGTGATGATACCAACCAACACAGCAGTCATCCTATGTTGTTTATAATGTCTGTAATGTATCAAAGAAAACATGCATGTGTAACCTGGCTGTTTAACATCAAGGGCTATTAATCTTTTCCTGTATTGACCTTCAGAGGTGACCTTCAAAACTGCAGAGGCTTTGTTTTTAAGAGCCTCTGTTCCAAGAAAATGGAGTGGGAAGTGTGGAGGCATAGATAGGATCTGTAGGGGGAGACAGTAACAAATGGATCTAGGCAAAATATGTAGGAGAGTTGACACAAATCCCTGCTGCTTTTGAAGGGTCTGCTCAAAACCATAGCTTTGAAACAGAGATCAGACCTTTGTAAGGATGGGAAAATAAGGGCTTTTCCTCCTTGCTAGTTTGAATTTGAAATGCTGACTTTGCCCAGTGTTGATTCCTATTGCCCTAAGATAAGGACTTCTGTAAACAATGTAAAGGACAGTAGGCAGTATAGCTGTTTATATTGGTGTGAGAGCTTTTCCCCAAGAATGATTAAGGAGAGTAGACAGTTCATACCCTCAGCCGGAATCCTCCACTCCCCTCCCATATGGTGCATGGTGATTAGTTCCAAGTATATATTAAATATAGTCTGCATGTACATAAGTTTATTTTTTAAGATACTTTTTTTTTTTTTAAAAGATATTCTTTGTTCACCTGGAGGTACAAGCAAGATGCCCCATGCAGGCAGCACATCGTCTGAATGTACACACTCTGCTCTGTGGCAGGTTCTCTGGGCTTTGTGTCTGGAAAGGCATGTACAGATCACAGCAGTTTTGGGTTGTTGTTTAGCCGAAGGCTGGAATACATTCCCACATGCCTGACCAGGTTGGGTTCCACCACATAGGCATTCTCCCCCTTTGTATGCAGCAGTGAGTAAAGGGCAATATCCTTAGCAAAACCCTGGCGGCAGTGCAGACCCCTCAGGTAACCTAAGGCACGGTGGGCAGACGGAGCAGAGAAAAGCATGGCAGGCGTGCAGCACTCCGTGACCGGCACGATATTATACAGTGTGGGGGCCAGCCGGCGCAGCTCCAGCATGTAATGCCGTCCCACTAGCTCTGACAAAGCCATACTGTACAAAGCAAAGAACAAGACAATGGGCCAACTAAGGCTGGAGCGCCCAGTTGCCCAGGAGTACACCCAGCTCAGCACAGGCCCCATAAACATGCCCAGACCTAGCCACTCAAGGATTCTCATGGGTTCAGGGTTGAAGTAGCGCTGAAGCCTCTCAGGATGGTAAAGCTTGAAGTAGAGTGCATCTCTGAGGTATGGTTTGGAAAACCGGGCCAACAAGAGATGCTGCAACACAGCAAATATCTCCTCCTCTGGCACAGCATCATCTTCCACTATAAGGATGTACTCTGGGTTGTATGCCAGCAGTGACTGCTCAAGGCAGAAGACATAGTCCTGCTTCTCCTTCTCAAACTGGTTCGCTCTGGGGTCAGCCTTCTCGCCAGCTTTGTCCCGACTGATCAGAGGAAAGAAGCTGCTCAGCAGCTTGACATCCTGATGGCTACTGGGGTCTGACTCCACATTACAGAGGAGGAGGCGGTGGCTCTGGCAACGCGCACCACATTTCTGGAGGAGGTAGTGGAAGCGGGAGGCCACTTGCAAGACATAGTGGAAATCATTCTGCCTCTGCACAGTGATGATGGTGACCAGCAGCAAGGGCTGAAAGGTGTCACTGCCAGATGCCTCAGAGGCATTTTGCATCTGCAGCTTCTCAAAGTAATGGAGGGCAGCCTGGCCCTCCTGCTGGTTCTGCTCCAGGAACTCCTGGCTCATGGGGTTCAGGTGCCAGCGCCGCAAATAGAAGTAAGAGTGGAGGAGCCGGTGGCAAATCAAAGGTGCAAGCACACCAAATGTCACCACAGTCAGTGTGAAGAGATGGATAAAAGGACTGGACCAACGGCACCACCGTCCACAGAGCTGCCAGGCTTGGTGTAACATGGCTGCTGCAGAAGGAGGGCACTCCTGCTCTACTCATGCCCTTGTTCCTTCACTTCCAGTGCATCCTCCCTGGATTGCAAGGTATCAGTGGGGCAGCTGCTGCCAAACCTGCATAATTTGTCCAAGCCTAGACAGGAAAAAAAAAAGATTATTAACCAAATAGGAACTGTCAGGGTGGGACGACCATGATTTGAGAAAATGGAAAGCTAAGGGCTAATCACTGAGTAAGCCAAAGTAAAAGGCTCCTGAGAAGTCCCTTGTATATCACAGAACTGTCATGTGAGGTGAAGGAAATATGAGCCAAACTAATTTTCCAAGCAAAGTGCCCCTAAGGCCTTTTCAGCATGTAGAAACTCTGATCTGACTTAGCCAGACAGGACTTTTTGTATTTGTTAATGCTTCGAATACATAACAAATAGGCAACATGGATGCAGGATGTGTCAAAACTCTTTCTGTTAAAGGCAGAGAACTTACATACCACTACCTGGTCACAGTGACATAGTATGACCTGGGTCATAACCAAGAACCAAAGCCAGACCTCTCATATCCTAGCCTAGCACATATTTGAGACAAACTTTTATCTCTGTGGAATGACACATGCTTCCCTTCTGTTCCTCACACACTTCCAAATGCATGCTTTTCCACTTTACTCCCCACAGTGTGAAGCAAGATAACAAAGATACCAATTTACTTCACTAAGGGCATGTGTATGCTAAGTGTACTGTGTGTGTGTCTGTCTCTCTCAGATGTCTCCTCCTCTCTAGACCCTGTGAAATACACAGTCACAGCAACATTAACAAGTTGCAATCGAGCCATTAATTTAAAGGTTTGTAACTTAAAATTGTCTTTAATTTAAAACTGGATTTTTATTTTTTTTTTGTATACACACACTTTAAGCAAACATCCACCTTCACAAAAATTAGGTTTTGCCATATTTGGCTTTTCTGTTCTGCTTTTCTGGGCTGCTGTGAACACCTAACAGCTTGGCTGTCAGAAGCTGTCAAAATCAGGGCAATAAGGCTGTTCAGATGAATTCTCTTGTGCCAGTAATTTCCCTTTTTGATCTTCTGTTTGACTACCCCTTTTATTTTCCATTCCCTCTCTTCATGAACAGAGTTATTCATGCTCCTCCAGCTGCCTGACTGTACACCATTCAGTGGAGTTTCTCCCATTTTTAACCTGCCTTCACCAAGTTCTGATCATTAAATGGTGCTCCCAGACCAAAATGTCATGCTTGTTTTCTTATCTGCACTGTCTGAGGCAGCCTAAGCAATGATGTGTGGATGGAAAGAAACTAGGGCCGTGGCTTTTCTTCTGTTAGAAGAATGGACCACGTATAACAAATGACTCAGAGGGTCATCACTGAGCAGGGTCTAATTCTGGGACTACTCAAACCACCCCTGGATAGACTGTGACATCAGTGTCGTGCTATATTATGATTCACAAAACCACAAGATTTCAAAAGATTTAATATAATTAAATAGAGACAACACATTTACACACCAAGGCATAAGAATCTGCAGCATATTCCCATATAGCTTTTTTTTTTTCCTTCTGATTGTGCAATCCTGTTTCACAGACACTGCATTGTGTTGCATCAGTGGACCCTGTAAGGGCTTTAAAGGTGATAGCTGCATGTCAGCTGCCAGATCCACGCCGTGATGATTCAGGACATGAAGACCTGAAATCCATCAGATGCAAAGACCTGGCATTTAAATGCATTTAAAAACCAGGGCTGTCCCTCTTATTTTCTGTTAGCCAGTTACAAACATTAAGGGAACACACCAATGCAGAATCGTATTCTATAGCTCACAATGACATACTTTTGAGCCTTCTCTTGATGCGAGTCGCATTGTTGGCACCGTCGCTAAGTCAGCCTCCAAAGCGAGGGCACAGCGGGAAAAGGAGATGAAGAAAAGCCAAGAGGTAGTTCAGTTCTCGGTGAGTAAAGAAACTCACTTTCCCTGCGGTGAGCGCTGTAGTTCTCGGGATATACACTGAAGCGTTAATAACCCCCGCCGAGCAAGAAGCCTCCGCCCTCATGGCGCCGTCTAGTGAAAAGGGAGAAACGGCTGTCATGTCTTCCTCGCAGCAGCAGCTGAGCGGTGGGGGCGGCACCCTCAAGAGACAATCAAAGGGATGCTTGCCGGGGGTTTTGCTCTCCTGCAGCCCGTGTTCCAGGTCAGGCTCACAGGCACCATGCGCGGGTACCTCGCAGGCCCCTGCGGGGGGACGCCCGTGACCTCGCCGCTGCCGGCCGCTCTCAGCCGGCCCTGCCCGCGGGGAAATCTGTGCTGGGACCCCACCTGCCGGTGCCCCCGCTCCTAGCACGCAGCAGGGTAGGTAAGGCGGTGCAGATAAGCACCACCCGCTCGGGGAGGCATCGCCTGGCTTCATACAAGAAAGTCACAAACTCTGAAAAAGCACATCGGACTGGAGGCCAGCCATGCAGGTCAGTCTCACATCCACATGCGTTTCTGACTCACCCTGGCATTACCTCGTCAGTGAACAACTCAAGATCTTAGAGCTCTTACTCTGATTTTGCAACTCAGAACAGCTAAAGGAAAACCACCACCAAACAGGCACTTTTGCCTCTTTCCACATCTTCCTCTGCTGCCTGGGCTGTTAGCACTCACATTGACTGACAGACACACCATTATCAGTTTATTTGCAGAGGAAAAGACTATTTTCCTTGGGTAGCGGAATAACCAGATAGACAAAAAAAAAAATGCTCAGGAGCATACTGAAGTGGGTTGAATGCTCCAGTTGATGCCAAAAACAAGCTGAAGGATCCAAAAAAGAGAAGAGATGCTGCTCTCCTCCCCACTTCTTGGGTGTAACACTGGGAACCCAAGAGTTCCACATAGAGATAGAAATATCTTGCTTATACAGAGATAAAGTTTGATCTTATCTTTACAGAGTTTCTTGTCAGGCTGTTTTCTGTCCATTAGGATGGTTCTGACTTCACAGAAGCTGTTCTGGTTTTAGAAGCTGTTGGTACTGTCACTTTCACTTTTTTCCCCCTTTTTGGGGGGAGGGGGGAATCTTGTTTGTTCTTCTTTCAGTGGCACTTCTGACAGAACAAGGAAGTTTAAGAAAAGCAAGAATCAGAATTGGAATTTATAATACTTTAAAACCACCTGCATTAATTCAGAATAGTAACTACTTTGCAACCATATAAATACTTGCTGTGGAGGCCACTTTTATGTATGTTCCATGTAGAACTGAGCCATTGCTTAAATGTGTTTACAAGCTATGGTGATGTAAAGCTATATATTTGCCTTGTTTCTTTTCTTAGATCCTTATGACAAAGATTCCTTCCACAAGTATCTGGTTCCAAATCTTATGTTCCCATATTCATTAGTCCCCTAATTATTCGGCTGAATTACACTGTTCAGGAAAAAGTTACCTCTGCACACATTGAAGAAGAGTAGAAAAATTATTAACATCCTCATTAGGGTTCAGAATATGGCCTGCTATGCTAGTGCTTTAAAGGAGCAAGTTCACTTTCTGTCTGCTCCAAACTCCTCTCCACAGAGGTATTCCTACAGGTAGGCACTCCAGGAACAAAGCTTCCTACATGTTTCAAAGCTGCAAAATTTTAGGAGGCTTCTGGAGAGCTAATGTAAGAGAGGGCATCTGTCTTCTACTGCTGTTCTGTGAAAAAAGGCCGTAATTATTCCTTCATGATTTCAATATTAAATGATTCCTTTTTGTCTAACTACACTTCTTAGCAGTGTCAACAGGAAAAGCCATTCCTTTCCCAACGTAAAAACAGCTGGATTAAGTCACGTGGTCAGAAGCCATAGCATGATCTCTGCATGAAACAAAGGCAGGCTCTCGGAAAATGTCATGGGAAGGCAAGCTGTTAGAGTCCCCACCTCAGCCATAATAATGGTAGCCAGTAATGATGTTCACACAATCTGCAGTTTTGCCTTGTGTGTTGATTCTATAGTGGCATCCCAATTTGAAACCTTTGTGCAAAAAACACTCCTACACCCCAACCTAGCATTGTGCAAACAAGCGGCAACCTCATGACCAAGCATCTCTGGCACAGACAATAGCTTTGTCTTGGCTGCGATACTGTTAGTGCGCCAGCAAACAGTCCTGCTTGAATCTGAGGAAACTGATGCAAGCTTCACAAAGTCATAAAGACCCATATAGATCTCCTCCTGTTTCATATATGCATGCACACAGCTGACTGTTGTGTACAGATATCCTCAGCTTCAAAACCTACCTCCCTACCATGAGTTGATCCCTATTACTGGACCAGATGGCCAGCTTTTCTCATCCGCAATTCCCCTTGTTTTCTGACAGCTTTTAGTAGGTCGGGTGCCAGATAATACTTCTGCAATGTGTTCAGGCTTGCCTTGAAAACTGCAGTGTCTAGTAGAAGCCAAGCAGTCACAGATCTGACCATTATACTTTGATGCCAAACTGGGAGTTGGGCTCCCTAGAAAATACAAACCATCCTGGCAAAAGCTGTGTTTCTAAAAACATTCAGCAGAGTCTTTATGGCAAGAACTCAGTAGTTGGTCTTTCTTTGTATTTTACTAGCAGGTACCAAATACATCTTACCTCTTCTACTTCAAGCACTGCTTAAAGAAGTTGTCATTATGTTGTTTCCAGACAATGAATGTCCAATAAGCCAGGCTGTTTCATTTAACTTTCACCTAAAGTGCTACCTGCTACAGCAAAGACCAGGGCTGGTGGTATGCATTTGATTTCTCAGTTCTCTTAGAACTTTTAATTTTTGTTTCTTATAGTCTATGTATTAAAGGCATACAACACTGTTATGGTCCAACAGATTAATGATAACCTGAAGCATAAAAGAAGTGGAGGGGGAAGTGGAGTGGGTCTGGACTTGGCCCTTTGAAGGGCTTACATGGTGTAAGATGGAGACATCAATGGCACAGCCATTTGTTTTGATCTGCCACTCCTCAGAGCCTGTCAATGAACACAGAAATTTCTGTTCAAGGAGATGGAATTTAAGCACTATTAGAAAAGTGAAATGTCATGTATACAGAAGGAGTAACCCTGTCCATTTAGGAAAAAACAGGAACCGCAGAACTGCATCCTTCATGTAAATTTACTGATAGGCTGGCCTGCTTTTCTCATTTAAATGTAGTTAATTTTTAAAGGTTGTTCACAGAAATCCAGTGAACAGTTTGAAAGCTATGGAAGCAAGAGGCAAGGTACACGGATGTGGCAGCCGGAAGATCCTGCCCCCATTTCCCTTGAACTAAGAGGGTAAAACTATGCCACTAGTGAAGCAGGCTATGAACTGAACATATACCAATTACAGTTATTTCCCCAGTTCTGTGTTGCTTCTCTTGTGTATTAATTTTCCTCTGGCACATAAATCTGAAGGGATCCCATTTTTCAACACCTGCTGACCTGGGTGCCTCTCTGCTATGAAATGTCATGGGAAAGAAATGCCCCGTCCTGTTGCTATCAAGCAGTAAGGTCAGTATTCACATGAAGTGGAAGTGGAAAGCAGCCTGCAGAAGAGAGTTCTGCAAGATTAATAGCTCAACACAGAGACTTAAGGTAAGGAGTTTTGTGAGGACCTGTAATTTGAAGATGATGCCAAAGGTCTACATGGCTTTCAAATTAATTATGCAATCTGTATCTGTCTGAATTTACATTTTCTTTTGTGCCAGAGGTTAAAAAAAGGGCACATTTTTAGAGAATTTGGTAATGATCTGTGTAAGAACTGCTGTGTATTCACACAGAGATCTGCAAAGTCTTAAATGTGGCTTTTGGTTTGAGCTCACTTGTGCTTTAGTATAAAAATTAAATCCCTATTTGTTAAAAAAATGAAAATTGTATTAGACAAAGCTGCTGCTAATAATGGCACCAGCTATCACCTTTTGCTGTCTGCTCTTGGAATCTCAGAGCTAAATGTGCACTGACTCATCAGAGATGCTACAGATAATCTGTATTTTAGCTCCCTGTGTCACAGTCTTTTGCTAAAATAAGACAAGGGCCCCTGCATGCAAGACACAGTACACAAATACGGAAAGATGCAGTTTCTGCCTTAGTGTTGCTTAGTTTGAAAATACAAAAGATAGGATGGAATCTGTTTTTCCCAGATAGGTAATGTATCAGCCTGGTTTTTTATAGTTTAACCATACTGGTAATCCACACAGGCAAATTATTTAGAATAGCTATTCAAAAAACAGCTACTAAATGTGGTATGCTGAAGTAATTGCAACTCTTTTCAAATTAAAGCAATCTGAACAGATGAGGAAGACGAAATCTTGGTCTTGGAGAAGTCTGTCCAGAAGGAGCTATTTCAGAGCAGGAGGAGTGAAGTATCCCACCGTAGCTACTGTGGAATAGTTCTTCTGTCCTAGCACTTCTATTCAGTCTCTATACACAACTGTGCCCTTGGGGCTTGCTAGGAAACCAGCCATTTCACAGCCTGTGAAAGAGCAATGTGCAGATTAAATTAGGTCCCCGAGTGCCTGTGGTTTGGGAATGTGCCAGGTGCACCCCTTCTAACTTAGTGAAGCAACACTTCGATCCAGGCATCACCCACAAACCAGCCCTGCTGTGCAAACTGTGCAAGGCCACTGTCTTCTCAGGAACTAAGGAGTCTAGACCATGCCTTAGGAGGAGCTAACAGCACTGTGCTAGCCGGGGCTGGAAGTAGAGCAACCTAGAACTGCTACAGCTGCACCCCTGCACACGCGCCAAAGGGGGGCTGACTACGAGTCAATCCTTTACACTACAGGTATCTGGAGCACTCTGAGCTCTCTTGTGTGGCAGTGGGCTTCATGGCGATGGTCTCTCCTTGAGCAGGAATGCCTCTGAAGTTTACTCCTCAAGGCCGAGAGACCGCTTACCCAGCATCTGATATCTATAGTGAGGTAAGCACATTTCATATTAGGCCTAAGAGTATATTGTATGCTAGTGATAATTATATATCCAGCTATAGCTTAAGTCTTAGAAGTGTAGTAAGTAGCAGGCTGTTTGACTGTCATCTAATCATCATTTAAATCATTGTTGAAATCATCAATTAGATTGTCGTTCAATTACCATTTCATGCCAGCTTAATTTTCAATTATTGTTAATTCATTGTTAAATCACTGCTTAATTATAATTCAATTACTGTTTAATCTTTATAATTATTACCATTTGATAATCGTTTAATAATTAATAAAATATTTTAGTTAACCCCACAGTGATGACTGACTTCTTTTAATACTTCACCTGTGACAACAGAGCAGGGGGTGTGGGTGTATGAATGGCGGGATAGAGGAATAAAAGGGAAGAAGTGTCATGATGGCTGCTAACACAGAAAATGTTGCAGCTTTACTGTTGTTCATTTTTGACTGCAAAGAATAATACACATTAATAAGGAAGTAAGATACTATTTTTGTGACCAAAGGCCTCTGATGATAAGGCTGTAAGCTTCCTGTTGGGATAGGTTTATGTAACAATAAAAATCGAGACCTATACCAGACAATAACCAGAATATCATGACTCTAACTGCTGCGCAAAAGAAAAGATGTTTAGCCATATTGATGAACAGCATACCTCTTTTAAGAGACACTGTCTACTCATGTTAAATAGTACTACTGACTTTTTCTCTGTATTCACCACTTGTGTCTGAGGAATACAGAGTCTCCCTTGCCTGCAACATATGAAATGGACTATTTATCCTGCATAGAAAGGCACAGTAAATGGGATGTCCTGGTTCTGGGGGATGCTGGTGATCTCTTTGAGCCCCAAGGGAAGAAAATGGGATAAATACTGTCGCTGAAAATAGTCTGTTATATAATTAGTATTGCCCTTGTTGGACGAACAAGAAAGCAGCAGATTTCACATGTGTAGGAGTGTATTCCTCCTGGGGTTTGTGCTTGCAAATGCATGCCGAACCTGGTGTGCCTTTATGGCAGCCCACTGGTTGCACATAAAATTATTTTCTCAGTGCCTGTACGAGAACAGGCCGGCCTATGAACCTGCAGCGCACGCCGGTATAGTTTCATATTTTACTGCACCATCAGCACAGCTGCAAATTTCCTACACAGACAACGATTTTGTGCTCCTCTCTCCCTTTGGGAGAGCTGCCAGGTAGCACAAGGTGACCCTTCAAGCACTGGGATTAACAGCAGTTACCTTAGTGATGATGGTCAGAGAGGAGAGGGCGTTAGATATGCAAAGCTGATCCTCCTCGACCCCTGCCCTCCTTGCAGAGCAGCCGACACACTGGTGTTATTTCAGCGTGTCCAGCTCTCAGAGTTCTGACCACAGAAATTCTGGCCAGGGACTCCTCTGGGTGGCATCAAGCACAAAGCAGGAGCTGGCTGGGGTTTCTTTTTGTTTCCTTAAGAGTTCCACTCACCTCCCCTAACGGAGGGGCCGTTCCCTTCGGCCCAGCCAGGCTCTGGCCACCCTCTTTTCTGCTTGTCACCATGTACGGTCACATCCTCAGAGCAGGCACACAGAACACTTTCCTGTTCCCTGCAGGCTTTCCGCTTCCCTCCTCGCTCGGGTGCCTCAGCCACGGCCGCCAAGCCCCGCTGGCTCCCGGAACACATGCCCTTCCTCGCCGCCAGTGCCCCGGTGCCTCCCCTCGCCCACCGCCCCGCACGGCAGGCGAGGCAGAAACGCCAGCAGCCCCCTCCCGCCGGGTCAGGGTGCCCCCCCTCCGCAGGGAAGGGCGCACAGCCCGCCCGGGACAGCCCCGCCACGCGCGGATTTCCCGCCCCCTCGGCACCCCGGAGCGCCCCGCAGCCGGGCAGCGCCGGCGGCACCGCGGGTCCCCACGGCCGCCGGCGGTTGGGGCCGGGGGTGCTCCATGCAGCTCCGCTTTCTGCTTTACCTTGCCGCTCTGCCTGCTGCTCACTTCTCTCCAGCAAATTTTTCTCCTCCCTCTCGGGCAGTGAGGGTGGGATTAAAGGCATAAAAGCCTAAACATGTGACTACGCCGGCACGGAGATGCTCGGAAGGAGGGGAAGGGGAGCTGTCAGGAGTGGGAAACCGAGAACCAGAGAGGGGTGAGGTCTGTGAAAACAAGTTAGGAAGCAGGAGAATTGTTCGCGCTCCAGAAGGACTCCCATCTCGGGGCAGAGTCCGCAGTGCAGCCGGAGCCCCTTATTCCAGCTCTGTGGTTCCCGAATTTTCATCAGGACTGGTGAAACGCCAGCCACGGCTGTGCTGCAGAGCCCGGTGGTCCTTTACAGCTGCAGAAAGCTCCCAAAGCCTTTACCGAGCCAGGATTTCAAAGTGTACTCCACGCATGTGTCAGGTGTATTTATCGGCTCCCATGGCCACGCCTTTGCGGCACTGCCCCGGCTTGCTTTCTGCGTGGCTCCCATCCCTCCCTTGTCGGTAGCCGGTGCAGTTTCTGGGCTGCAGCTCTGCATTCCGTTTCAGCTGTTCATCAGCTGTCCAAATCAAGACGCCTTACTGCATGGAGAAAAAGATTGCTCCCTACGTACTCAAGTGGAAAGTCAGTGCTTCAGAGTGGCCGGCAGAATGTTTAACGTACATGTCACGCATGCTATGTAAAAATGCTAAGCTTTCACTGTATTAATCTGTAATTAGTTCATTACAGATGTAATCATTGAAGTGGGGAGGTTCATCAGCTACACCAAAATATGTATCAGCCTGTTCAGGGTCCAAAAATACCATCAAACTGACCCAAGAGTACCTCTGACCTGTGTTCATTTCCCCTCCTCCTTTTCTCTGTCTTCCATTTCCGTGTTCTTCCGCACATGTACTTTTTGGCCCTGATACAATAATACTTCATTATATAAATTGTTTCTAACTACAGTTATCTGAAACACGCTTCAGAGGAAGTCTTCTGTCTTTCATTGTAAGAACTACTTAGTTCTCAGCATGCAGCTCTAGAAAAAGTGTATGTATTTCAGGTAAATTATTTTCAGGCTCTGACCTCTCTTTTAGGAAAAATTTGGGGGAAAAAAAAACAATTAAAAAAGAAAAAAATCCCTTATGCTGTTTCAGTAAACCACCATGTTCTGTTCGGCACAGCTAGAATTTTGCTAGAGCTCAGTCCTATAAACAGAAGCTTGTAGCATGTTACATGTTTTTAGTTTTAACATACAAAATTGTATTATTCCCTCTAATAAGCATTATGAACAAAGGAACTCAGTTATGCATGTCTGTGGTCCTTACTTCTTACAACTGGGAAAAGCTATCCCTCAGCTGAGGCTTATTGCAAAGACAACATGGATAAAGGGGAGAAAACCCCAGAGGAACGGTAATGCTCATAACGATAACATAGTCAAGCACTACATTTGGGTTCCTTGAGTGACTTGCTCTCCCAGCAGAAGAAGAGGCATGCTGGAAAGTCCACAGGCTTAGCTAGATGCATGTTACTTACTCTTGAAAATAACATTCAGTAGAAGTTTCTCAGGTGACTTCCTTTCCAAAATCCCTCTTTGCTGACCACTTCTTTTTCTACCAGTTTTTAATGACAGTGATTCATAATTGACCTTCCACTTAAATGCTCTCATGCCTGCAAACACTGATGCACTGGAAGCACAATAGATCCTGGAATAGAACAAAGGCAAAAGGGTATATAAGAGGATACAAGGTGGGAAAGAGATTATAGATTCTTGGGAGGTCCATTAGCATGTTCTTCTCAGGATCAGAGTTGCAGAATTTGTGAGAAACAAACTGGGTTTTTTTCCGCTTCTCTGTCAGCATGTGCGTGGGAGAGTGACTACTGAGACATCAGCAGAAACACATGTCACATTGCATCCAGTATTATTGCCTTCCAGATGGGGTTTCAGCCAGCAGAACAATTTGGTGGTAATAAATTAACAGGAATGGACCAGAAGGCCTTTTCTTCAGGAACTGATATTTAGGTAACTAATTTTGTGAGCAGCCTTTCTGCACAGTTTTCTCTGCTCCCATGTAGCTTACACGCCTGCTTTTCAGGGAACACTTGACTTTCCTCCTTAAACACTTACTTCTAGAACAGCTTCTGTTAAACCTGAAAGACTGAGAAAAGTCACAAGTGATTTTGGGGCCATGGCAGAGTTTAAACAGTCTGTCATCCCTGACTACTCGTTCTTATCACAGTGCTGTCTTCCACTGTGTGCCAGCATAAGGGAGATGGATCTGGCTGAAAAATAAACGTTTTCATATGATGGATTATTTCTTAGCTGGCTTACTTCATCTTCTCAGTTCTCCACACCAGATGACTATGTCAGCAAGCAGGGAGGGGTCTAGAAAGCAGGGATGAACATGTGGGCACACCACCACTCATGCAGTAACCTAACTGCAACCTGAAATGCTCAGAAGAAATAGTTACTTCTGAAGTTATTCAGCCTGTACAGTAACAGTACAATACTTTATAATCAGAAAAAACCCTGTGGTGAGAATCATATCTAAGTAGGGGAGGTTCAGGTCAGCCATTCAGATCCGAGTATTTCCTGCTGCCAAAGCAGCCTTCCCCTCTGCCATCCACTGAACACAGCTCCCACAGCACTGAGCATTGTGCAAGGGAATGGAGGTAATGTTTTCTTTTGCTTCGCTCGAGATCAGGTACAGCTCCTGCTTTTCATGAACATGAGTGTTAGAAGCAGGACAAGGTAGGCGGGTGATGTTTAGATGCTTACACAATATGGAAAGCCGCAGAGCAGAAATTCATAGTCCTAGGGGCTGCTGAATTGAGAAGCCTGGTTTCTGCAAAGTTGTCATTTGTGCCTTATTCATTACTGTCAAAATATCCTTAGCTCCTGTCTGACATTCCTTGCCTCCTCCCGATTCCTTAGCTTCCCTCCCACCCAGCAGTCTTACAGCTTCATGCTTTCACAAAAAAGCAAGGGTGTGAGGATTAATTTTGAGCTACATATACCGATTATCTGTGGGAAACCTCGGCTGGTCCAAGGGATCGGAATGCAAGCTTAACATTAACCTTCAGCAGATACCCGTGTATCCATGAGGAGTCTGGAATGTCCTGGGAAGAGCCGAGTTAAGATTAAGGAACTGCTAGATGCACAAGTAGAAGAAGTGTATCAAAGATATAGCAAAGAAAAGGTCATCCAGTCATGAACTAGTGGTCTTTGAGTGAACCAATCATGTATGGATACACATTCTTAAGAAAGATATAAAAAGGCTTGCGAGAACAACAAACGACCTTTTGGTCTTTTGGCTTTTGTGCACAATTCCTTGTGTGGCGTGTCCGCCTCAGCAGTGTCACCTGGTGACCCAGACATGATCACAGCAATGGCACTGCACAGGCGGCGGGTGGACCGCGGGGACGGAGCCCTGCACAGCAGAGCAGCGGGCAGAGCTGCTGGAGCCGGCTTTGGAAGGGACACCTGGACAAGGTGAGCTACTGGGAACATGGGTACTTCATTTAGTAAGGAAGAGACTACGATCATTGCTATGTGCAGAATGATTTTGCAAAAATGAGGAGTTAAGTTGGAGGAGTTATTGCAAAAAATGCTCCTATGAAGTAAAGAACAAGGATATGGGGCAAATACCGTAACTTCTTTTAGTGTTTCTGTTTGGAAAGAGTTAGGCGATAAATTGTTTGACTGTGCCACACTGGGGGGCAAAGAGCTGCAGCACTTTTAACGATGTGGCATCTGCTGTATGAAACTCTGAAGGACTTCAAAGCACAGTGAGATCAGGCAGAGAGCACTGCCTCTGCTTCTAATACCACGCAAAGTTTTGTGCTCCCCGTGCCACTTCCTTCAGAGGAACAGACTCAGGGGAATGTACAAATTATGGACACTAAGGAGACAATGGGGAATGTAATGTCAAAAGGAGAAAAGACTGTTGATTCCAGAGTATACCCTAAAACCCATGAGCCACAAAGGACGGTGAAGCTTTGGAAGGACTCTATGATGAGATGTACACAAAATGCTCTTTGGAAGCTCGTGATAGAACTTATAAAACACCTGCAGAGCTGTTAAGTGAGCTGGAACCAGTGCTCTCAGTTGACATCAACAATTGAGCTCCAGCTGAGCCATCGGCTCCACCATCTCCTCCTTCAGATGAAGGAAAAATTAAGTATCCCCCACTCCTAGATGAAGGACATGATGGTTGGGATAATCTGATGAATAGGGGTGGGGAGAAAAAGAATGAGCACGGCCAGAAAGTGGAACAACAATCGGAGAAACCTCTTGGGGGTCCCTCTTGTAGAAAGACGTTGCAGTCATGGGATTTGCCTCCTGCACATATTACTGTTTGTCCACATAATCCTCTATCTTTTTGGCAGAAGGTAAAAGCATGGGCTTCGCAGGAAGGGAATTGGGATTTATCTGAGGCGACAGACACCCCAATGTCAGAGCCCACTGCTGATCCTTCTATGGCAATGGCATTTCCCATTGTGAGGGGGGACCCAGTGCAAGGGATAATGGATGAGCACAAAATGTATTCATGGAAGGTAATCCAAGATTTGCAAAAATGTGTGGCACAATATGGTCCAAATTCTCCAGCGACTATGCAATTAATTAGACTATTAACTATGGAAGAAATGACACCTTATGATATTGCTATGTTAATGCAGATAATGTTTCAACCAGAGCAATGTGCTTTTTTAAAATGATGTGGTCGCAGAAGGCTGATGCCCAAGCACTTAAAAATTTACAGTTTCCGCAAGATGATGTGCACTTTGGTAAAGGTTTGGATATGCTAACAGGAACAGAACATTTTCTAATCCACAACATCAGGCACAGTGGCATCTGTTGCTTTTAGCACAGGTTAAGGCTGTGGGTATTGAAGCACTAATATGAGCAGCTGAATTAGCTGAACCTAAAGCCAAATATACCACGATTCGACAGGGAGCTAGAGAACCGTTTCTGCAGTTTCAAAAAGTTGCAAGCTGCAGTGGAAAGACAAGTATTTGACGGGAATTTAAGAACTATGTTAGTAACTCAGTTTGCGAGAGACAGTGCAAATGCCAATTGCCAAAAAATTATTGAGGCGTTGCCAGGGGACTCCACCCTGGACACGATGATACAGGCTTGTGCCAGAGTGGGATCTGTAGAGCATAAAATGGTGGCCCTGGACACGGCCATGGCTGCTTTGAAAACAAAAGACCAGAAATGCTTTAGTTGCGGCCAGTGTGGGCACATTAAAGTAGCATGTTCTAATAAAAGTAAAAAGGGTGTCATGGCTGCAGCGGCAGGAGCAGCAGTGGTTACATGTCATAAATGTGGAAAAAAACAGTCATTTTGCAAAGCAGTGTCGGTCTAAATTTCACTTAAATGGTCAGCCCTTGCCACAGGGAAACAGAAAGAAAAGCAGGAGGGGGCGTGCGCAGACACAAGTGCCTGCCACATCAGCAAACAATCCATTTCTCAGCTATCCTCAAACACGTGCCTTCATGACCGGTTATCTGGGAAAACCAGGGGATCAGCTGGCATGGATGTATCTGCTGCCAACATGCATATAATATGCACATAACAATGCACAGGGTACGTAAAGTCCCCTTGGATGCTTGGGGACCTATTGGGAAAGGACTAAGTGCATTATTAATTGGACAGTCAAGTGCTACTGTACAAGGATTTATGGTACATGCAGGAGTCATTGATGCTCACTGTGAGGGACAAATCTATGCTATGGTCTCAACACCCACTCCACCTGTTATGGCAGAGAAAGGCACTCATATTGCTCAACTTGTACCTTTCATGAGTTATGTTCCTAGGACTGAAAGGTCACCCGGGGCACTGGAGGGTTTGGATCCACTGGACAACCGCAAGTGTTTTGGATGCAAACACTGTCTGACAGTTGGGCACAAATGCTGTGTGCACTGTCTACAGATCAGCCATCACCAGCGTTGCTGAAGGTAATTAGACTATTGGATACAAGTGCACATGTCACTATTATTTCTCAGTGAGACTAGACTTCCTCTTGGCCTGTAGTCTCCACCACCCAAGCAGTTGCAGGCCTGGGAGGAATCGCCAACGGTCTCATAGCAGTGAAACCAGTACTTATCACCAACCCAGAAGGACAAAAGGCTACTGTTTGACCTTATGTGGCTGTGGCCCCTCTAAATTTACAGGGAAGAGACTGTCACAGTGGGGGGTTCAGATAACTATGGATTTTCAGTAGGGGTCACTGTGCTGCAGGGTGTGAAAAGACCCTATATGGCTTTGAAATGGTTAACGGAAAAGCCGGTCTGGGTGGATCAGTGGCCCCTCGATTATGAAAAACTTGTAGCCCTGTGAAATTTGGTAGCAGAACAATTAGCTGCAGGTCATATGAACCATCTCATAGCCCATGGAACACCCCAGCGTTTGTAATTAAGAAAAGGAAAATGCCAATTACTGCATGATTTGCACCGGATCAGTGAGGTGATGGCAACAATGGGAGCACTACAACCAGGATTGCCCTCACCTACAATGATCCCCATGCTATGGGAAATTGTCGTGATGGACCTAAAGGATTGTCTTTTTACAATTCCATTAGATGTGGATGATATGGAAAACTTTGCTTTTACAGTTCCATCAATTAATCATGCTGAACCAACACAAAGGTATCACTGGAAAGTGCTTCCGCAAGGAATGAAAAATTCACCCACCATTTGTCAATGGTTTGTTGCTCAGGCTTTGAGCCCAATTAGGGAAAAATATTCAGCAGGGTACTGTTATCATTATATGGATGATATCCTTTTGGCTGCTCCAACATCTCAAGTGTTATCAGCAATGGAATCCAAGACACTAGTTTCACTGGAACAATATGACCTAGTAGTGGCACCAGAGAAGGTACAATGCACCCAGCCATGGCTTTTATTTAGGCATGAAGGTGCTCGACCAAACTGTGCAGCCACAAGCAATCCAGTTAATGATGGAGGTGAAAACCTCTATTTTGCAGATACATTATTAAATACTGTTCTGTGGTGTCTTCTAGCTAAGCTGCACACAACTGAAAATGACAGAAACACACTTAAAGTAGTCCAGTTCTTTTTAGAGAGTACTGCGCACGGGCACATGTGCAAAGCCTTTCTATGCTTCCTTTGCTTCTCTGATCAAATCATTATGTAGGGCTGTTCACAGCAAAAAAAAAAAAAACCAAATAAAAAAAACCAACAGTGTGAGCTAGCATGGTGATGTGTTAAATGATGGCCGAATTTCAGAAGGATCACACTTAGAAAAACTCAGAAAAATGGATGTATCCCTACCAGTTCAGTTGTATATGCTGTGGTGATCTAGCTTCCTCCCAGTCCTGCTCCAACACTGACTTGCAGGCCAAGCATTTCATAAAGGGACAAAGTCAAGTAGCTATCCAAACTATCTGTTAAAAATACATCGGCTCTCCGTTCCTTGCTCTGTGTTGCAACGTAGAAGAATAGTCTGGTACAGTGTACTTTTTGCAGGTGCTAAAAAAATAGAATGGGGTGAAGAGGCAAAATGCAAGATTTCCAAACTGAGGGTCAGGCAGCAGTCCTGGGACTGTTGGAAAGCTTTTAATTTTCCCTTGCAGAATGGAGTAAAGTTATTTTGTATGGTTGCGGGGCCAATTTCACTAACAAATTCTGCGTCTGTGTGAGAAGCACAGATCATTAGTAATTTCTCTGCTCTCTTTCACTGCATATTTTAGGTGTGTACTTCTTAAAGGTCAGCTGCTGGCATGAGAGAAATGGCCTTTCTAGCTGGGAAGTTTTCATTGTACAAAGACTCCCAGTAAACTTGTATCAAAAAATGTCTATTTTAAACCTGCTTCAAATCTCTAAGGGACAGCAATCCTTAAAATTTAAGAGGTTTTAAGTAGGTTCAGCTGAATGGTCTTTGGAAGTGAGAGCAGCAAAATAAGGGTTAACCTTTTTTCATTCTACATAGTAGTGTCTGTACAGGATGCAACACAGAGATGAAAATGGTTCACTTTTAGTTCATATTTTTAATTCATTCAAATTAATGATTTTGAATGTTTCAGTTTAGACAAGTCCTGGGAGGCCAACTAGGGGGCCTTGGGCATTCAAGAAGGACATAAAAGTCCATGCCTAGTCCATGACCTAAAAGGATAACCAGCTATAATTACTAGAGCTACATTGGCTAGTATAAAGATGAGAGTGATTTATCTCGAGTTAAGTTTGTAAATTATGTGATTTTCACTGCTGAGTAATCAATACTTTCTGATAAATCTCGTTTTCCTTTTCTAGTCTCATAGTGCAACAGTATAGAGCTTACCAAGACACAAAGCAATTTCTGAAGAGTAGCTCTTTAAAATTTAAGCACATCTACTGGTATGGATAGCAGACATAGGCTCATTTTCAGGGAACTCTTTATAGCACTGTTGCCAGAATCATTTGCACAGAGGAACTCTTCACACACAGAGAGCAAGTTAAGCAGGTATGCTGCCCGTCAACAAAAACAGAAAACACTCAAGCTCCTGCTCCATTTTCTGGGCTTTTTATTTCTCATAATCATTATTGCAACCGGCCAGTGGGGCAGCACGGCAATAGCTAGTAATCCCTGTTGAGACTTCTCAGTCTGGATTACTCACTGACTGGAGTTTTTCATTCCTTCTTTCTTTAGATCTTCTGCCATGATGTTCTGGGTGTTAAGAGTGAGCAAGAGAGTGACAGCACACTTATCTTCCCTACGGTCTTGACTTCTAATTGAGCTGCTTCCAGTATTTACCTTTTTGTAAATCTCCTGGCTGTCTGGTTCTTCAGGTGCTTCCAGTGTGACTGGTGTGGGTGAAAAGTCTTCGGCTTACTACAGAAGATCTTATCTAGGATTTACTGAGCTGTGCAAAGGCTACTGTTGCAACTAGATAGTTATATCACATGCAAAGCTTATATTTGGGAAAAGCAAGCGGGGGTGGGGGTGGGGGTGGGGGGGTGGAGGGTGGTGAGGAGCTGTTTCTAAAGTTACCAAACAGGAAGGGGAAGTAGGTAAGGCATGTTTTACAGACTCATTTCCGTTAATAAAATTCACGTAATCATCGTTTGCATTCACACTTACATTCTCCATTTAGCTTACAGCACCAAGTGTTTCTCTACAAAAGGAAGACAACTAGGGAAGCAACATGACAAAACAAAGTAAGTGAGCATTTCTGTGCAGAATATAAAATCCACCTAAACATTTCTATTCAAGTCAGTTCTGGTCAGACGACAATGAAATTTCATTCCTACAACTGGACAAAATATAATTTGTATCTCCCGTCCCAGGTGTGTGTAGTAAGTATTCTAGTATGCTGTAAGATGAACTTAATCAATTTTAGTTAAAAGTAGTACAATTTATTTTTACCGTAGAGCAAGAACCCACTAGTCCAAATGCTTTGGCTACAGTTTTAGGTGTGTTCATTGTCTTTAGGCAGCTTTCTGTCAAGAAAATTATACCACCTTAAATAATATAAACAGCAATTGTTGGATATATCAAGGATGCTGTAGAGTGATACATTTCTGTGTCATCTGATGTATACACTGCATTGGGTTGATATTAGGTACAGTTCCCTGATGTTATTAAATACAGTTCCACTGGTGTCCCTAATAAATGTGTACCTAGCATAGCACACTGCAGCATCACCTTTTCATTCCACCTCATGCCCACAGAAACAACATCACAAACAACGTTTGTGAGAGAAATACAAAGATTATCCTATTTTTGCAGCACATCCTTAGCCACAATATGGTAAAGACAAAGTCATGCCAAAAGGATGGGATACTATAACAAACCTTAATCAACCAAATTTTGTGCAAGGACTGAAGCTTTGTGCTTCAAATGTGGTCAGAATTAAAAATTAATTTTCCTATTGCTTGTCACACTTTGGCAACACGGAAGTGCGTCTTACACAAATCAGCCAATAAGAAAGGGATGTCTTAAAGACATTAATGTTTCTGCTTTTGCTTCAAATTACCAATGATCAAAACAGCAGAATAAGATAGAATCATCTTGGAGTCTGTAGCCACTGTATCAGGAAATTAAGGGGGTTAGGAAGTTCAGTCTAAGCTCTTCATCCTATTTATTTACTGTAGTTGTTTTTCTAAGGAAAGAGCTACATTTGCTTTGAAGCCAAAGACCTGCACATATGACAGGATCTGGGAATTTTATTTGGAAGTATGTTCTACTAACATGCATCTTCCTTTTTTTTTTTTTTTTTTCCTCTCTCTCCTTTTTTAAGACTTTCCCTACCTTTCCTGTCAACTACATGATCTGACCTAGTAGGCTCCAAGCATATATGCAAGCTACCACAGGATACACCGAGGGTTATGTTTCATATGCCCTTTTCTATGGTAACTCGCACTGGGTCATCATGAAGCAACTGCTGTGATTCCAGTTCACAACTTAGCAAATGAAAAGCTCACTTGTGTGCCGACACAAAAATACACTTTCCCCATAGATTCATTTATGGCAAGGGCTTTGCTGCATTTAATTTGGGGTCTGGTTAGCTCCATTAGGGTAGTTAGTCTGCTGTGAGTGTTGTGCATAAGATTTTGCTGTGTCCATTCACAGTGGTTGCCTGATGATGGCATTTTCCTAGCTTATTATCTTAGCTAGCTGCTTCTTGTGAGGCTCAGTCCTCAGAGCCGTTTGTCCAACCTCTTTCCTAGTGTATGCAACTTGCAGTCCCCTTCTCTATCTGGCACTGACAGCATCAGGAGCTAACTGGCAAAAGCTCTTCTGTTCGCATCTTTGGGATAAATCTGTGTTCTGGTATTTCCTCAGCAGACTCTGGGGCACATAACCTTTCTGGCAAAAGAGAGGATTTCTCTCTGCTCTGCAGGGCAGAGCCTTCTATTAGCCACAATCTCAGTGAGTTTCACTAACAGGCTTTAGATAGATCAGCTATCACACCATCTCCCTTACGGCCTTTCCTCTTGAAAGCTCTGTTTGGTGAAGATCATTTTAGGTACCATGCTGGGTGTGCCCAACTTCCAGATATAGCCACATATCTGCTGCCTGTCCGGATACATCTGGGTAATGTGAGAACAGTTTACGACACTGTCTCAACATCCTGCCTTACTGAAGAGCATTTCAAGCCAACGGGTTCAGCTTTCATAACAACCTTTGGTATATGCCACTACTCTTAGAACTTGAGGTTTTGTAGGTACTTTTGATTTGGAATAGCGAATAACTGGTAATGAGGGGTGCTCAGTACACTGGTCACAAGGCTGTGCAAGCCTTGTTTACAGAAGGATAATCAGTCAGTGTCCTTTTGTGGTCACAGCCTTAGCACACTAACACTATGAGGTTAAATATCTCCTGTGCAGGCTGTTCCTTACACACAAAACATAATTTACTCATTTCCTCTCTGTCTTTAATGTTTCTCTTCAAATCAGTCTCCCTTCTGTTCATGCTAAAACAAGTGCACTTCTTTTCCAAGAAACTCTGCTTCAGTCATACAAATTCTTAACCAGCTGTAGTACTGAATGAAATACATGCTCAACTCTCTTACATGAATTGCAAGTGAAGGACTGTGGCTGAACATGCCAGTTTCAAGAAAAAGCGGCCCTAGTTGTCACATTCCTGGTAGACTCTAAATAACCGCAAATTGCTGCAGGACATCCCCCGCAGTTGCTCGTCACTTGACATTAGATTGGCTGGCTCTCCCAGTTTCTTCACAAAAGCATCTCAAATATTAATATTCCCTCTCTCTCCCTAGCACTCAGATTTATTCTTGTATTTTTTCCCCACATCTGCTGTATTGTCAGCGCATAACAATTCACAAGGACATAACAGTTAATCTGTTAAAATCAGCAAGGGGGGCGGTAGTTCCTTCTGCTGGAGGGGAGAAAGTCTTAGTGCCCCGAGGAAACGGGCTGTCAGGAGTTACATAAAATCAGAGTGATCAGTAGTGGAGAGGAGGAGGGCAATCTTTATGTCTTGAGTTTGCAGACTGTGGGGAAAGCTACACAGCTATACTGTGCGGCGGCGAATGAAGAGACGGAACGCAGCTTGATGCAAGCAAATGTCAATTTATTGTACAGAAGCACCAGTTTATATACACTTTCAGAAGCTGCGCGTTTTAAACAGATTGGTTCTTGAAGCTAAGCATTGCATACTAGGCAATCCCCGATTGGTGGTTAACTGCCATCAATTAACAGCAAGGTGTTACCTTTCCTTGGCGCCATCCCTCCCCCACTCCCCTGTGCTCTGCAAACATGCCTCATCATGTTAATTGTTGTCTAGACAAGCTCGAGCACATCCCCCTCAGCTAACTGATTGCCACGCATGGTCCTAGTTTGCAGACCGCTCCTGCATCTCCCCCTTCCTGTTGCACAAAAAGAACTTTTGAAACCGAACGAGTAAAAACAAGGTATAAGTAATAGAACAAATAAAAAAGCAACTAAGACATATTATCAATGTCAAAATAACCCACTGTCTCTGTTCCGTGCAATTTTACAATTTCCCCTTTTAGTTTTTGAACAGCTGGTACCAGGTTTGCCATGTTCTGCAGGGCCCTTGCAAACATGACAGCAACCAAGGTAATAGCAAACAAACAATACTGCCAATTGAGTGAATGGATGCCAAAAAGGCTGACATTTTCTCAGATTTTGGTAACATGTTGCTGCAATGGGGCGCCTAAAATCCACGCAGCACATACCATCCAAATCCTCACAGCCACGTCCTTGAACCAACAACAAAAAGCAGTGGCAGTTTTGACTCACATTCTGAACTGCCTACCAAACAAGGTGATTTAACTCTTTAATGCTTTCCCTGCTGTTACTCCGGGTAAGGTAAGAACCACTGCAATACGTTCCCATCATAGCCTCCTACTACATTAGCATCTACAGAAAGACAATCGACATTCAGTATCATCTTCTTTTGGATTACCATTATACATAGGTGGAAGGGCACACCAAACAAGAACTGGTTCAG
Source organism: Falco naumanni (assembly GCF_017639655.2). Classification (NCBI taxonomy): domain Eukaryota; kingdom Metazoa; phylum Chordata; class Aves; order Falconiformes; family Falconidae; genus Falco; species Falco naumanni. The sequence goes on from NC_054080.1 coordinate 9,671,301, forward strand.
TCAAAAAGTTCGAAACATAGCATGCCTTCTCTGAACATACCTCTGGGGTCATTCCCTTCATTCCCTCTTTTTTTATGCAAAGAGAAACACTTTTACCATAACAGAGAAGCCCCTATTTACATCTCTGAGCCCGGACACAAGCCGCAGCTGTATGCTCCACCAGGCTCAGGGCAGGAATCATTCATGTAGTTACGTAGCTATATATCACTACAAGCATGCAGACACCTATTAAACACTAGATAACCATGTTTATCTTTCCTATTCTCCTTCACAATACCTAGCTGTTCTCTCATTATGAATCCTCCCTTCCTGCACTGCTTTGCTTAACTCTTTAACAGCCTCGTATTGCACAGGCTGCCACTCTCGAGGTTGATCTGACAAAATACTGAACATGCCATAGCGACTCCCAAACCCCCTCACTTAAGCGCTTCCCACTTGCATTCCTGCCACCAATCCCTCAGACCCCCTTTCACCCTCCCCAAAATACAATCAATGCATCGCGAGAGACGAGGGGGTGGGGGAAAGGTCTAGCTCCTTTTCCAGATCTATAGGACCTGGATCAAAAGGTTTATCAGTGTCAATGAAATCATTTTCCGAGTTGTCCTGTTCCCGTGCTTGGTCCTGTGCTGTGAGGGTCGCTGCAATCAGTGACAGAAGCTTTGGGGGCAGAGAAGGTGTGGACAGAATCGGCATCGTTGACAGTGTGTTGAGTCGCGCTGTTGGTGGAATTTACAGCCTCCTCTAGTTCAGTGCTTACACTGATGGCGGAATTTACAGCCTCCTCTGGTTTAGCACCGTTAGTAGAATTAGTCCACACTTGGCAAAGAGTAGTCAGAATTTGCCACCAAGATGCTAAATGCATTCCCGACACGGAGCTCCCCTCCGCGGCAGCATCATACAACTGGCTGCTGTATGTGCACACTTTCATTCTTTCAAAGTCTCTAAAGTTTCTTGGCTGCTCACCTGTCTCGATGAATACAGGTGTTATCCTCGGGGTTTAGGTTGCCTGCCTGGTCCAGACAGCCAGACGATCGTTCAGCCAAGCCGTCTCCTCCGGAACGCAGCCCTCTTCCACGAGCAGTCTTTTTTCCGTCCTTATTCTTCCAAGGCTTCGGAACACCACCATAGGGGTCACCATTTGAGGAAACTGAGGCACGGACTCCCGGATGTGACTAGAAGACCCTTCATGAGTCCATATACGTCTCTTTCTGGGGACGAAGCCTGGTTCCCCATTACGGATTTCCCACAGCTCACCTCTCAGCTCCGGAGGGATTTCTGGCCGGCTCCCGCTCCCTTTCAGCGCTCCATTCAAAGTTCTGTGGGATTCGCTGCATGTCGCTCAGTCAGGCGATTCGAGAGCCCTTCACGTCGGATCCTTAAACGGATCACGTCGGGAACACCAGTTTGCGGCGAATGAAGAGACGGAACGTAACTTGATGCAAGCAAATGTCAATTTATTGTACAGAAGCACCAGTTTATATACACTTTCAGAAGCTGCGCGTTTTAAACAGATCGGTTCTTGAAGCTAAGCCTTGCATACTAGGCAATCCCTGATTGGTGGTTAACTACCATCAATTAACAGCAAGGTGTTACCTTTCCTTGGCGCCATCCCTCCCCCACTCCGCTATGCTCTGTATCATGTTAATTGTTGTCTAGACAAGCTCGAGCACCTTCCCCTCAGCTAACCGACTGCCACGCATGGTCCTAGTTTCCAGCCCGCTCCAGCAATGCTGAAGCGCAGCCTTTTAATCTTTAGCACTACAATCTCATTTTCCCTTTTAAACCCAATTTTAGGGCAGGCTCAAACACTATGTGGTATGCAGTATATAAAAGAGCAGCGCAAAGATCAGTTTGAACGCTTATCTAAAGCATGGTTAATTAAGGCAGATACGGAAGAGAATGTACATATGAAGTATGTGGAAGAGTAGAAGGGTTCTTTGCAGGAAATGGGTTTTCCTTTCCTGGAGGAAATGCCAAGCTGCATAGAGATAAAAGGCACAGAGACGAAATTAAATAAAAGGTTATGACTGTCCCCACTTCAGCTACCGTTTTGCTGTGATGATGTAAAGCTAGTCTGCATGGGATTAACATCTGAGAGAAAAATACGTAGAGGAGAGAAAAACCAAGTATAAAGCAAAGGCAGTAAAACCACAAGGACTGAAAGCTACGCTGACCTGAATTCCTTTTAAGTACATTGAATTGAACAAAAAAGCTCTTTCTTTGAAACGTTTTGGTCAGGGGCTGGCTGCATTGAGAATCAAATGCCATTTCTTAGTCCGCTAAGGTACAAGGAGACGCTGTGGGCAGAAAATGCATTAGCAAATGTAAGAAACTATGGACTAGGATATTGTTTATTAAGATTTATGTTAAGCATAATGTAAGAAACTATGGACTAGGATATTAAGATTTATGTTAAGCATAATGTAAAGACTAGGCGCCAGATATCCAGGATGCCTCTTGTGAAAAAATAAGATAACCGCCAGATGTCCAGGATGCTGCTTGTAAAAGAGAAGATAACAGCCAGACAGAAACAAGACAGACGACCCCATATAAAGATATATGAGTAAGGGGTTAACACCTCCACTACTTCATAAACACGAAAGTAAAAAGTATAAAAAAGGACTGTTTAAACTGCTCAGGGCGGCAGTTGGCGGAGCGCAGACTCCCCTGCCGTCCAGCGCTGTCTTTGCTCATATTCTACTTGCTATAATTAATAAAATTTTAATTGGATTATGATCAATTGTGGTCTCAATTTATGACAATTTCTGGTGCCGTGACTCGGATAAGGAACGGTGGGCTTTGGTCCTCCGGGGAGGCGCCCCGCGACATTTCGCGGCCCCGCGACCAACAGCTTACTCCAACCTTACCGACGAACCTAAATTCTAGAATAATGAGCAAAGGAGAAACCGGTAAAATCCCATAAAAATTCTGTGCACGGGAGTCCGGACGAAGACGCAGGACGCGTAAGTATATTGCGAATTTGTTCACGGGTTTTGCCGTTCGGGCGGGATTGGGTTTCCTGGAATATAACGAGTGAGAGGTTCGATATACTGAACCAAGCGAGTGTGGACTCTTAAGTACTGCGTTTCCCATCTCCCGCGAGGGACTGGGCCAGGAACAAGGGGAGCGAGTGAGTGTATGTTTGTGGATATTCCAGAAGATGGGGGCGAAGGGCAGCAAGCCTTCGACTCCCATGGGAAGGGTACCCATTGTACCTAAGAATACCCCTCTGGCATATATCTTAGACAATTGGAAATATTTCCCTGGAACCCTAGGGAAAGATAAGCAGAAAATGATAGAATATTGTACTAAGATATGGGGAGGGAAGAAGATTTCTAAAAATGTCTTTTGGCCAGTCTATGGGTCAGAAGAAGATTGGGTAAGACAGCAATTAAACCTCTGGGTTAATAATAAAAAACCCCTTAACCCGGAGGAGAGTCAATATGCGGAGGTGTGGCTAGAAAGACCGGGAGCTAGACTTTACCCGCTGAATGAAATAAAAACTAAACAAAAGAAAAAGAAGGAAGAGTTAGACGAAACCCTTCTAACCCCCCCCTCCTTACATTCCTCCTCCTGCTCCTGCAGAGGTCCCCAGAGCACCCACTCCCCCACCAGAATCGGAACAAGAGTCTCCCCCTCTTCCTAGACGCGTAACTAGAAGTCAAAAAGGGGCAGCTCAGATGTACCCCCTAAGGGAAATGCCCATGGGGGGACCTCAACCTGTGATCGGATATATTTCTGTGCCTCTAAATTCGGCTGACCTACGAGATTTTAAAAGGACCGAGATGGGAAACTTAATTGAGGACCCACTCGGAGTGGCAGAAAGATTAAATCAATTTTTGGGACCAAATCTTTATACTTGGGATGAGATGCAATCTATCCTTGGTCAATTATTTACTACCGAGGAAAGAGATATGATTAGACGAGCAGGAATGAGACTGTGGGATGCTCAGCATGCCCAGGGACCCCAAGCAGATATTAAATGGCCACTTCAAAAACCTAATTGGGATAACCAGGATCCGGCGCATAGAACTCATATGCAGGACCTGAGAACTATAGTAATTCAGGGGATTAGAGAAGCAGTACCCCGTGGCCAGAATATCAATAAAGCATTTAATGAAATGCAAAAGAAAAATGAGAGCCCCACTGAGTGGCTGGAACGACTGAGGAAAGCCCTTCAGCTGTACTCTGGGGTAAATCCAGACGACCCTTTAGGGCAAGCACTCCTCAAAACTCAGTTTGTGGCAAAATCATGGGAAGATATCAGAAAGAAGATTGAAAAGTTAGAAGACTGGCAGAATAGAGGGTTGGATGAATTATTGAGGGAAGCTCAGAAAGTTTACGTAAGGCGGGAAGAAGAGAGCAGCAAGCGACAAATAAAAATGATAGTAGCAGCAGTCAGAGAGGATCACAAAGGGCGAACTGGTGAACACAGATCCGCTGGAACAAAACAAGGGAATGTAATAGTAAAAAAGGAACAGAGATGTTGTTTCTACTGTGGAAAGAAGGGACATATAAAAAAGAATTGCAGAGAAAGGATCAGGGATGAGGAAATATTGAAAACGGAATAGGAAAGTCAGGGGCTTTATATTTTAGGGGACCGGAGTCATCATGAGCCCTTGATAAAATTAAAAATAGGACCCCATAAACAAGAGTTCACCTTTTTAGTAGACACTGGAGCTGAGAAATCAACTATTAAGCAAATACCTAAGGGATGTAAAGTTTCCCCTGAAAAAGTACAAGTAATTGGGGCAAAAGGAGAACCCTTTAAAGTAAGCAAAATCAAAAATGTGGTATTCGAAACTGAAAATAAATTTGGAATGGGTGAACTCTTGCTCGTCCCTGAAGCAGAATTTAATCTGTTAGGACGAGATTTAATTGTTGAATTGCAATTAGAAATTAAAGTAAAAAATCAAGAGCTAACAGTATCGGCTTATCCTTTGACAGTGGATGATCAAAAACAAATTAACCCTGATGTCTGGTACTCTCCGGACACAATTAGTAGACTGGAAATCCCACCGATTAAAATCCAAATTTCCAAACCCCACATACCTGTGAGGGTAAAGCAATATCCCATATCCCTAGAAGGACGGAGGGGATTAAAACCAGAAATTGATCGATTGTTAGCACACGGAATCTTAGAGCCTTGTATGTCACCCTTTAACACTCCCATTCTGCCTGTAAAGAAACCAAATGGGAAATATCGGCTCGTACATGATTTAAGGGAAATAAACAAAAGGACTATCACCCGGTTCCCTGTAGTAGCAAATCCATACACACTGCTAAGCAAGCTAGGACCCCATAAATCCTGGTATAGTGTGGCAGATTTAAAGGATGCCTTTTGGGCCTGTCCACTGGCAGAAGAATGCCGTGATTATTTTGCCTTTGAATGGGAAGACATAGAAACAGGCCGTAGACAGCAATTAAGGTGGACCGTGCTCCCCCAAGGGTTCACTGAGTCCCCTAATCTGTTTGGACAGGCCCTGGAAGAGCTCTTAAAAGAATACCAGGTACAAACGGGAAACGTGCTGTTACAGTATGTAGATGATCTGCTTATAGCAGGAAATAATAAGGAGGATGTAAGAAAAGAAAGCATTCGACTCCTAAATTTTCTTGCACAAAAGGGCCTACGGGTATCACAAGAAAAGTTACAATTTGTGGAGGAAAAAGTGAAATATTTGGGGCATTATTTGTTTAACGGCAAGAAGATATTAGATCCAGAGCGCATTAAAGGAATTCTGGAATTACCTATGCCTGTCACTAAGAGGCAAATTCGGCAGGCATTAGGGCTATTTGGGTATTGTAGGCAATGGATAGAGAACTACAGCTTTAAAGTTAAATTCTTATATGAACAACTGTCTAAAGACAAAATACCCAAGTGGACCCCTCAGGATCAAGAGCAGTTTGCCAGTCTCAAAAGGGAGCTAAGTCAAGCACTGGTTTTAAGCCTCCCAGATTTAAAGCGGCCATTCCATTTATTCGTTAACATACATGAAGGAACGGCATTCGGAGTATTAACTCAGGAATGGGCAGGACAAAAGAAACCGGTGGCATACTTATCAAAGCTGTTAGACCCTGTGAGCAGGGGTTGGCCGAGTTGTTTACAAATTATTGTTGCTGCTGCCTTATTACTTGAAGAAACGAATCATATTACCTTTAATGGAGAAGTTGTCCTATATGCACCTCATAATATAAGGGGGGTGCTTCAACAAAAAGCAGAAAAATGGCTTACAGATAGCCGACTGCTAAAGTATGAGGGAATACTCATAGAATCTCCAAAACTATCCCTAAGGACTATCAAAGCGGTTAACCCTGCAGAATTTTTATACCCAGGGGAAAGTACTGAGTTAGTACATAATTGTCTTCAAACAATTGAACAACAGACACGCATTAGACCAGACTTAGAAGAAGAAGAACTACAATGTGGAGAAGTACTATTTATAGATGGGTCATCACGAATAGTGGAAGGTAAACGATTGTCTGGATATGCCATCATTAAGTCAGAGAAAGGAGAATTTAAGACAATAGAATCAGGCCCCCTAAGTGCCAGCTGGTCGGCTCAAGCCTGTGAGCTGTATGCATTGTGGAGAGCATTAGAGTCACTGAAGGGAAAGGATGGAACTATATATACAGACTCACGCTATGCGTACGGAGTAGTACACACTTTTGGGAAAATATGGGAGGAAAGAGGATTCGTTAACTCACAGGGAAAAGAACTGATACACCCAGAATTAATTCGGCGAGTTCTGGGGGCATTAAAAATGCCAAATAAAATAGCAGTTGTACATATAAAGGGACACCAGCGAGGTACAAGTTACCAAGTTAGGGGAAATAATGCAGCTGATACAGAAGCAAAACGAGTGGCAGGCAATTATAGTACGATTTTAACTATACAACAAATGCCTGTTAATAAAAATTTGAGCTTTGAGTCTATAGAAAAGGAAAAACTAGAACAAATGGGAGCTAAGGAACAGGATGGTAAGTACATATTGCCAGATGGGAGAGAAGTTTTACCAAAGGGCATAGCACTCGAAATATTTTCAAAAATACACAGTAAAACACACTGGGGAACCCAGGCGTTAGTTGATCATTTTAATCAACTGTTTGCCTGTATAGGTGTATATAATGTAGCAAAAGCAGTTACAGCAGCCTGTGAGACCTGTCAAAAAGTAAACCGAAACAACATGAGGCAAAAACCTCTTGGAGGACGTTCCCCAGCATACAGACCCTTTTCACACATGCAGGTGGATTTTACTGAATTACCTAGAGTAGGGCGTTACAAATATCTCTTAGTACTGGTAGATCATTTAACACATTATGTTGAGGCTTTTTCTACCTCCAGGACAACAGCTAACCAAGTTACTAAAGTGCTACTTGAACACATTATACCTCGATATGGAGTACCTGAAGTAATCGACTCAGACAGAGGAACACACTTTGTGTCAAAAATTGTTAGAGATCTAACAGAAAGCTTGGGTATTAAGTGGGAATACCATACGCCATGGCATCCACAAAGTTCGGGAAAAGTTGAAAGGATGAATGGGGAAATAAAAACTATTTTAACTAAATTAATGATAGAAACCAAATTATCGTGGATTAAGTGCCTACCCATGGCACTATTAATTCTCAGAACTAGACCCCGAGCGGATGTGGGAATATCAGCATTCGAAATGGTGTATGGAATGCCCTATAGAATTGAAAGCCCACAAACAAATATTTTAATTCGAGACCGTACGATTAATGAATATGTTTTACAATTAGCAGAACATCGTAACAAGCTTTGGGAACGCGGACTGATTGTGCAACGACCCCCGTTGGACTTAAAAATTCACAATGTTAAACCTGGGGATTGGATATTGGTTAAAGTGTGGAAGGAAGAAACCCTAAAACCTAATTGGGAGGGACCTTACCTTGTTCTGCTCACCACAGAGACAGCCATCCGAACTGCAGAGCGCGGATGGACACATGCCAGTCGCGTTAAGGGACCAGTAAATCCTCCACAGTGGAAGATTGTCAGCTCACCTGGAGACACCAAGCTTGTGTTAAAACGATAAGTAATGATACAAACTGGTTTTTTTTTTTTGGTTTTTTTTCCCAGTATTTAGCAGATCTACCTTTTGGAATATAGTGCGTTTTAGGATTGATTTTTGCGTTAATAATATATTTGATTGTATATTATCTGTGGAAAATAGTTAAGTGTGGAAAAGGGGTATGTTAAATTTATGCCTGCTCAGTTTGTAACATTAACAAAGAATTTTGTTATTTGAAAGCCACCTCAACTTCTGCCACCTATACCTCTGACGTGAGGGTCAGGTGTGAGAAACCTGACTGTGAGTGTTATCCATTTACAAGTTTTAAGTGCAAAAAGTGTCAGAAAAATGGTGAATACACTGTAAGAGGGAAACTCCTCCTCGAGGAGTTTGTAACTCTTGCCATAAAAGCGAGAGGCACCTAACTGATTGGGCCCTAAAACTATTTGGAAACAAATTTCCGGATTGGACTCCTGAACAGTGGTTCTATTTTGCATTCGGGATAAACCCTGAATATTATTGCTATCACCCTCAGGAAAGAGTACCATTTGTAATTGATATTGTCACAGTCCAATGTAGACGGGAAGTAAAAGCTGTAGGGTACAATGAACATATAGTAAAGGCCAAAGCTTGGCCTGCTTATGCTCACCGTTTAACCAAGTGCGAAAGGCATATTCCCACCAGGGACTCCTGCTGCCGAGAAGATGGCAAACCCCGTGGCTGGCTGCAACCCAGTCGACGGGCGAGGCAGAGGAGAACCTACCAGAGGAAAAAGCCTACAACTTGGAATGCGCAAGCGACCCTGGCTGAATTCCCCCGGGACTGGTAAGAGCCTAAAATTTAATAAAAAACAAACCCCTCTCACAGTACCCTTTTTCTTGTGCACCTTTAGCACATTAGTCTTACCCACAATGGCAGGAAATCCACACGAACCTATGGTATGGAAAATATATAACTTACAGGAGACACATGCAATCCAAAATATTACAACTCCAAAGACAGTAAAATTTACTGTACCATTAACTGCAATGATTATTGGAGGACGTAAAGATAGGGCAGATCCATGTAGAGCATATTATGTATGTCCTGCATCAAACCCTGGTAAAAGCTATTGTAATCAACCAGGTCAATACTTTTGTGGCTATTGGGGTTGTGAAACCTGGGCTTCTGATTGGACAAGTCCTGGAGACAGATATCTGAAATTTGAATGGGAGCCTAAAGGGTGTAAGCGGCCAAACATTGGGAAGGATGGACATGTTTATGGACATTGTAATTCACCAGGATACTGCAGAAACATTAGTATCAAAATAATGAATCCTACAGAAGACTCATGGTTAGGTGGAAAAATCTGGGGAATTAGGTTTTGGGACACAGGGCCAGATAGGGGGAGTATGTTTAAAATAATAAAAGAAAGACTTCCTCATGATCCTTTGCCAATAGGACCAAACCTGGTCCTGAATCCACCCACTTTCTCTGAAGAAAAGGTTGCCCCCGCAAGCGTCGCAACCACTTCTCCAAACTCTCTCACAGAAACAACAAACACTGTGACTGAATTCTCCTTATCCAGGGATCTAAAGTTGTCAGAATCCAGAGACCCCTTATGGAATCTAATGCAAGCCTCTTATCGTGCCCTTAATGAAAGCAAACCAAAGTTAACTGAGGAATGCTGGCTATGTTATAATGTTAGACCACCCTATTTTGAGGCAATTGGAAAACCAGGTAGGATTCAATGGTCTAATGGTTCAAACCCACGAGAATGCCCATGGGATGACCAGAGGAACCATACGCAAGGAATTACTATTCAATTAGTAACAGGTCAAGGAAAATGTATAGGTACAGTACCCGAAAAGTATCAGCCTCTGTGTAACCGAACAGTCACTAACACCAATATAGAGAAACACAAGAATCAAAATGACAAATGGGCTATCCCGACACCAGGAGCTAAATGGGTTTGTTCAGACACTGGAGTAACGCCTTGCCTATCCCTAAACGTGTTTAACCAATCTCAGTTTTGCGTACAGGTGATTATTGTTCCCCGTCTGATCTATCACACCTCTGAGGAGGTGTTACGCCACTTTGAAGGAGACCTGAACAGACAAAAACGAGAGCCAGTTACAGTGGTAACCCTAGCTACACTGCTGATAGCGGGCGGAGTTGGAGCAGGTACAGGCATAGCCTCCCTAGTAAAAGGTCAGGAATTACAAAGTTTGCAGATGGCTGTAGATGAGGATTTAGCAAAAATAGAACAATCTATCCAAAATTTAGCCACTTCAGTAAAGTCTTTATCAGAAGTAGTGCTGCAAAATAGAAGAGGATTAGATCTATTGTTTTTAAAGGAAGGAGGGTTATGTGTAGCTCTCAATGAAGAATGTTGTTCTTTTGCTGACCATACGGGAGTAGTCCAGGACACCATGTCTGAACTCCGGAAAAGGTTAGATCAACGTAAGAAAGATCGTGAGGTGGGCAGGTCATGGTATGAAAACTGGTTTAATGTTTCACCTTGGCTAACTACTTTGTTGTCTGCTTTAGCAGGACCGCTTATTATATTGATTCTGGGACTTATATTTGGGCCTTGTATATTACGCTATATTTTACACTTTATTAGAGAACGATTTGACATAGCTAAATTACTTATTTTAACTATGAGGTCTAGGGCAAAATATAAGAGTGTATCTATTAATGAGGATGAAGATTGTTGCGAATGCGTTATGCCACGTGAAAATTGTGCCTATTGTAATTGTGAGGTATTACCTTGTGAGTGTTATGATAAATGTTGGGATTGTGGAAAAAGGTTTATTTGCAGTGCCGAGAATGAAAGTAGCATCTAATAAACAATAATAGGATAAAAAGAAAAAGGGGGGATTGTAAGAAACTATGGACTAGGATATTGTTTATTAAGATTTATGTTAAGCATAATGTAAGAAACTATGGACTAGGATATTAAGATTTATGTTAAGCATAATGTAAAGACTAGGCGCCAGATATCCAGGATGCCTCTTGTGAAAAAATAAGATAACCGCCAGATGTCCAGGATGCTGCTTGTAAAAGAGAAGATAACAGCCAGACAGAAACAAGACAGACGACCCCATATAAAGATATATGAGTAAGGGGTTAACACCTCCACTACTTCATAAACACGAAAGTAAAAAGTATAAAAAAGGACTGTTTAAACTGCTCAGGGCGGCAGTTGGCGGAGCGCAGACTCCCCTGCCGTCCAGCGCTGTCTTTGCTCATATTCTACTTGCTATAATTAATAAAATTTTAATTGGATTATGATCAATTGTGGTCTCAATTTATGACACAAATATTTATTTATCTATTTACTTATTTAACTAGGAAGCGTTTGGATGCAACTTTTCAAAAAAATCCCCCAAGGTACTCACCTTTCTAGGTCTGTTACCTTAAGTTTATGTTATGCCGCAGCTCTGTTGTCTCATGGCTCAGCGCCAACTCAGACCCCAAGTTCGACGTATTCCTTGTTTCTGTATTATAGTTTGTGCAAAATAGGAAGCAAGGCAGTAACCCACAAATGCCTCACTCTCCGACTGTCAAAACTTTACACTATACGGTTTAGTATGCAAAGACATCAGCCCTCATTGGTTACATGTTACCCAACTCCTTCATGACTGTACTCAGTTTCCCATTTGTCAAATAATTGTCTCTTTTCTCATGTTAATTAGTCTGTATGCTCTGTCTCAACTTCTTTTGGTTCCGGGGGATTTCTTGAGGAGTCAATGGGTCGGTGGTCGCGATCCCCTCCTGCCGGAGTGACCTTTCCCCTGTTTTTGCTGAGCTCATTGCTTGTGATGGCATCCTGTGAGCTCACGGATCTTGCGGAGCCGCTTCCTTTGTGAAACCCCTTTTTCTTAAACAAAAGGATTTGCCGGTGCTTAACGAGGCGCTCGGCAAGACACACGACCTGCGTGTAACCGGAATTAACCCTGAACCACTCACTCGCTCCAACCGTCTGAAGGTCAAAGCGCCGAGAACACATTCAATTCCATCAACCACCCGAGATCATCAGTGCTGTGTGGATACAGACATCAACCAAGCCGATCAGCTTCCCCGTCCCAGCTGCCCCCACCTTGCTCACAAACCTGCAGCGCGGTTTGCCTAGCTCGTCCCAGCAGCTGCGGGGCGGTGGGGGGAGGCGGGGTGGGACGGCGCCGGGGAAGCTTTGCTTTTCCCTTCAGGAACTCAGATGTTAAATCACCCGGAAGCCTTGGAGCTGTATTACCGGGCTGGTCTGTTGCTCCTAGGCATGGCAGGCCGTTATATTGTGATTTGCAACGTGGGGACTGTAGCTTTTTCGGCATTTCCCAGCGGAGGCAGCTCTGCCGGGGGGGGGGGAGGGGTGGAAGCCCAGCAGCCGCGCAGGTCTCGCAGCTGCTTCGGGGGTACAAACCGACTGTAAAGCGATGGGTAAAGCGGGAACCCTGCCAGTCCGGTGGCATTTGAAAATGTTTTGACGTTTTTCTATAAAGATGGGCTGAGATGAAGGTATCAAACGTAAAATACTAAACTGTTCCTTTAAACGTGCATTAACTAAAATATTACCTCAGCCTCAGTTGGAGCAGGGTCTGCACGGTTTATGTGTTTCTGCACATTTTACGGATGTGTTACGTACGTTACAGAAGTTTGCACAGGCCGTGTTTATACCCACAGAGCACGCCGCGGGATCACGGGCCGGCGGCTGCCGGTGTGGTCCCCCCTTGCGAGGGCCAGGACGGCCGCCGCGGCCATTAGCTGAGACCCCTCGCCCGCTGGCAAGCCCCGGCGGGACACCCCACCCGCGGCCCTGTGCGGCCCGTGGCGAGGCGGCATCTTCCCCCGCGGCCGCCGGCAGCCCCCCGCCGTGCGGCTGAAGGCGCTGGGACAAACGCCTCCAGGGCACCATGGCAACGGCGGCCGCGCCGAGCCGGTGCGGGCGGCTGGGGAGCGCCCGTACAGGCTGAGAGCGAAATGGCCGCCGGAAAAGGCGGTGCCGCCTCGGCCGCTGGCGGCTGCGGCTTCCGGTGTCCCGGAGCGCGGCGGCGGCGGCGGCGGCCCCGGCGAAGGCGAAAGCTGGTTGTAGGGCGCCGGTGAGGGTCTGTGGGGCCGCCGCGCAGGGACCGGTGCTTGGGGAAGGCCGCGCCGCGAGGTGAGGGTGCGGGGGGATCGCGGGGGGCGGGGGCGGGGTCGGAGACGCTGTACGGCCGTGGAGGAAGGGATGGGTCGGGGGTGCCGCGGGGAGCGGCGACAGCTGCGGGGCTGCCCCGAGCTGGGCGCGAGGCGGCGGCGCGCGCAGGGCTGTCGGTGCCGGCGGAGCAGTGCTGGCGTGCCCGGGGGTGCTGCGGAGGGGTGCCCGCCTGCGGGGACAGGAGGTGTGCAGTGGTGTGGGAGGGCCTCGGCTGTGCGTGGGGTCAGTGCCAGGAACGTGCGGATCCCCGCTGGGCGCGGGAGGCGGGGGCGGGTGTTACGGCACGTCGGCGAGTGTGTGTGGGCAGAGGCGACGTGGGTCCCTGAGGCGTGCTTGGGGAGGGGGTTTCGCGCTCCGCGTGGAGAGGAGTCTCTGGTGGGCGATGCGGAGCTTGATGCAGTGCCGCTGGGGGAGGTCTCTGGGTTCTGAATGGATAGCCACAACAGGTTTTTGCAGAGCCGCAAGGGTCTGTGGATTACACGAACAAAAAATGGAGGTGTGGAGAGTGGCTTTTATGTGTGGGAAGCTGGTGGGCTTTGAAAGCTTCCTGGGCTAGAGGTGCCACGAGTGTGTGAAAGAGCTCGAACGCGGTCAGTAGGCATGGGCTATACATGAATGGCTAAATATTGGGCTTGGGGGAGTTTACTTTCCTTATTTAGGTGGTTAAAGGTGATCAGAGTAGATGACTTTTGGCCAGTGGTATGTGTGGGCAGTGCCAGGTGAAGGTGTATTTTGGTCTCGGTGTAAGAGGATTTTAACCATGAGAGAGGGATTAAGATGAAGCTGGGTCGGCGGTAAGGGAGGACAGGTCAGTCTTTGTTAGTGTGATCTGTTTGGGGAACGAAGAAGGTGAATAGAATAGCCTAGGACTGAGGGTTAGGCAGAGTTCCTGAAGGAAGGAGAGGGTCTGTGATCATGAAAACTTTGTAGGTCAGGTCCTGGAGTACAGTATGTGAGGAAGTGAGTAATGGGGAGAGGGGAGCTAGAGCGGTGAGGGATGGTGTTGGGAGGCAATGAAAGAAATAGCTGTGGCCAAAAAAATGCAAAAGGCAGTAGTCGGCGTTGTCCTGCTGGACTGCCAGGGAGCAGATGTTTTTAGTGACAGCCATCGTGTGTCCATCCCATCCCCCCCACCAACAGCCTAGTCATTCTAGCTAAAATCAGTGCCTACTGAATTCCATTGCTAAAAGGAGGAAAATGGCTAAGTGGAAGTTGTTTTTATTTAGATTAGAGATGTATTTAATATTTACATTAAAAGACAGGTTATAGGAACGCTGTATGTGCTGTTACAGTAACTCATTTAGAAGCACTAAATGTTTCTATTATTTTTGTATTATTTTACATATGGTGAAGGGCAATGCCAAGCTAAAATGCTTGTTAAATTGGAAGATTTGGCAAAGCAGTGTACCAGTTTAATCTTAAAAATAAGTAGCCTTATTACTTTCAGCAGAACTGGTCAAGTAAAGCAAATACCTAAGAACTGGCAGGTTCAGTTTGTAACCCTTACTTTAACTGTAAATGCTATTGTAGATTTAAACGGAACAATACAAATCTCACTGGTATCATCCATGTTTCATTTACTTGTGGGTATCGTGTAGTTTAGAAGTAGAAAGAGATCTGTATATTGAGTTGGCACAGCATCAGTGAATATGTGAGAAGAACGGTGCTTACACCTAATGAAGATCTAATTGGTTTCATTTTCCATTAATTGCTTGCTGTATTTGTTTTGGAAACCCTTTAAGAAGATACTTGTTATTTTGCTAAATAATAATTTAGGAAACAGCAAGAAATACTGTTTAAACACAAAAATCTGTTTTAATGCTGAAGGTCATCAAGTACTGGGATATGTTGCCCAGGGATACTGGTGCGTTTCTATCTCTGGAGAGACTCAAAAGCTGACTGGGCAAGGTGGTTGACCCTGCTTTAATCAGGGGCACCGAGCAGATGATCTCCAGACATTTTTTCTAGCCTCAACTATTCTGTGATTCTGTAACTGGTAGTTCAGAGCTTCTCAGATTGAAGACTGTTTATCCCCAAGTCAATGCAAACATGTCTGTGGCTCTCCTGATACACAGGAAAACTCTTCAAATGGGTCTTCACAAACTTTGGCTTGGAATTGCTGCTCAGTTCTGTAGCATTTGTAAGATCTCTATGTAAGCTCTTACAGGGCACATCTTCAGGGTGTTGCTGCCCTTGGCTTTAAATCACTCTGAATGTTGATATAAAAAGAATGGTTTGGTTGGTATGAAGTGAACTGCTGCTGCATATACCCAGTCTCAGTTGCCCATTAAAGTCTAACATAGGTAATTTTTGTTAATGCAGAGAGATGAAAAAAGCAGAGACTGAACCTTCTTGAAGATTTTTTTTCCAAAGAGCCTAATAAGATACAGTGCTTCCATTTCAGCATCCCATGAATGTGTTGTTTGCAGTGCTAATCCTGGTGGTGTCTTTTAAAACTTCGTGTTTGACCAGTATTTTCCAAACCCTTTTGAGGTATATGGTCTCTACTGTGTTTGACCTATTGTTACCATGATGGATCAGTATGTTAAAAACTCTAAATTGAGTTGATTGTGTAGGTGTGTGTTTGCTGTTTTTTTTTTAATGGTGTTCTTTAATGTTCAGGAAGAACTTAGAAAAGGTGAGAGTCTATATGCTTCAGCCACCATGTCTGGAATTGGCAATAAACGGACTGCTGGAGAGCCTGGCCCTTCTGCACCTCCAGAAAAGAAGGCAGGGGTTGAAGATTCAGGGACTACAGTGGAGACTATTAAGCTTGGTGGTGTTTCTTCAACGGTATGTCTTTCTTGCACACCCCCACTCAACCTCTTGTTTTTTTTTGTCTGGAAACAAAAATGTCTCTCTGCCTTCTGTATGAGCCCAGTGATCTGGCTTGTGTGCAATGTGCCCTGACTTGTGCCCCTGCACAGGAGGAGATGGACATCCGGACCCTACAGACCAAGAACCGTAAACTAGCAGAGATGCTGGACCAGCGGCAAGCTATTGAAGATGAGCTACGGGAGCACATTGAGAAACTGGAGCGTCGGCAGGCCACTGATGATGCCTCTCTGCTGATTATCAATCGATACTGGAATCAGGTTAGTAACACACTTTGTTGTTTTATAGACACTTAGCTCTTGTATCTTCTTCTGTTCCACTGCTCTCCTATTATTTACATCCATTCTTTGTCTTGTCTGGTCTTGCCCGATGCATCATTCAGTTTGATGAAAATATCCGCATCATCCTGAAACGCTTTGACCTGGACCAAGGTCTTGGAGATCTTTTATCGGAAAGAAAAGCGCTTGTGGTACCAGAACCTGAACCAGACTCGGACAGTAATCAGGAGCGCAAAGATGAGAGGGAACGAGGTGAGACACCTGGCTGGGGATGGTGGAGAAGATGCATTTCAGCTGTGGACAATGTTGATGTCCCTTTCTAAAGGGTGACAAAGGCTCTCTGATTGTGAAGAATGGTGATATGTTGTCTGCCAGAGAAAATTCACTTTTTTGCACCTCTTTCTGTTCCCAGGTGAAGGACTGGAGCCAGCATTCTCCTTCCTAGCCACTCTAGCCAGCAGCACTAGTGAGGAGATAGAATCTCAGCTGCAGGAGCGTGTAGAGTCCTCCCGCCGTGCTGTTGCCCAGATTGTGACAATGTATGACAAGCTGCAGGAGAAAGTGGATGTGCTATCCCATAAGCTGAATAGCGGAGGTATGACCACGGTGGTTGATCGCTGTCTGATACTCAAGATTCCTCATCTATCCCCAGCTCAGACAAGATTCTGCATTGGAAGCATTAAGGCGTAGTCTTCCTTGTGCCCATTTATTTTCCGAAATAAATGGGTTTAGCTTTCCAAACTCTTGATAACCAAAACCTCTAATAAAGACTAGTACTGTACACTTAGAAGTGTATTATAACTGCCTCTAAATTTGAATGCTGAGAACTTGGTCCAATGTGTTGGGCTGAAGAAAGGCTTGTTTCTTCAAGGTGTGTGTTCATGCATTTGGGAAGTTACAGATTATAATTGAACCTTATCACCCAGCTGTCCTCAGCCATTGTGTAAAAGGCTTCATGCCTACAAGTGGAGAAGTGAAATCAGTATTGCAAACTGATGTTGGGCTCTTTCTCACTTGCAGTTTAGTAAAAGGTGTAGGTATAACCAGCCTTTCAGTTGCCACTTAGTTTCGAGCAAAATAGTAGCCATTTACTGGCTTGGTGTGCCCAATGTAGCTTTCAGTTCTGAACAACAAAGCATGGTTCTGCAGAAGAAAGCCAAATGACTAGCTTCTGAAATTTAATGAAGATTCAATTTACAATCAGACGACTTTCTGAAAAACTTTGTTAGTTTAAGGTTAGAATTTTAATCTTTTCAATGAAAATTTAGATAGAATATCAACTCATGCTTGGTTTGTCTTCTGTTCGGTGTTCTGTGTGCCCTGATCAAGGTGCTCTGACAAGTCTAGCATTAGTGTAGCAAAGAATTACTGTCTTTAGTTGGCTGTAGTTTAAGTTTAAACTTGGCATTGTGTGCCAAGCATTGGCACTGTGCATCATGAGCCGGTATTCAGTTGCTGTAATTGCCATTTGGTATGTTAGCTCAAGCCACCTTTTGTAGCAGGTTTGCGCATGAGTTTGATCTGCATTAGGGTGTCACTGGGTTACAAGGGCATGTTCTGTGTTGCTGATACTGACACAATTGAAATGATTTCTGACATTAGGGGATGGTAACTGACAATCAGAAATGCGTAATATGTTAAACTACAGAGCCTTTTGCTTAGTGAATGCAAGTCAAAGCTCTGTGTGGCTGGAGATCAGACCCTTGGGAACCACCTGCTGGAGAAATACAGTAAGCAGAAGAGAAACCCAGAAATTCCCTTTGCTGTGTTCTTTTTTCTTCCTTTGCTGAATTAAACTTGAAGAATTAAAGGCAGTCTTCCTTGATTTCCATTCATTTCCTTTTCTTGTGCACTTTTCAGATATTTCATTGATGGAAGAAGCAGTTCTGGAGCTTAATACCTACCTCTCACATGAAAATGGACGGCTGCAGGAGCTGGCTGATGTTCTTCAGGAGAAGCACCGAATCATGTCTCAGGAGGTATAAAGAGGAGAGAGAAAGAAATCTGCTTTGGGGTCCTGCTTAGAATGATTTGCAGTTGCTGTAGTTTGGAAGGCAAGTTATTGCCTTGCAGAGGGACAGGAACAATGTGGATTGAATGTTATGGAAAGGGTTGTTGTAGAGAGCTATGTAGATTTTTTGTGTGATTCAGATGGATTTGCTTGTTATATCACTGAATGAAAAAGTATAACTAAACGAGTGATTCAAATGTAATTTTAAGAGGAAACAGAGCAGAGGAAGTGGTAAGGTGATGCTAAGGTGGCTTTGTAAACATTTGAGACACTTGATGTGACTTCCCGGACATTTCAAATTCTTTACTTTTTTTGCATCATGTATGAAAGTGTAATGACACTAATTACAAATTGATTCCTCTTATTAAGGGATTCATCTTATTTGCAGTATTTGTTTCAGGGGTTTCAGTTCCTCTGAAAACTCTGTTAATGCTGGCCTTGCCTAGTGTTAGATCGCCAAGCACTTCAGTGGTCTGTAAAGTAGATAAGGAGTGAAAAGCCTTTGAAGAAGCTGAAGTGGCTGCCTCTGTACTCAGCCAGATTTCAGTTTTGTCTTATTTTCATTACTGAGCTGGGATTTAGACTGTAAAATTCAGGACAGTTCAATGAGTGGTCTGTTGACACAGCAAAAGATGGGAGTAAAGCACATGAATCCAGGGTATTAATCAAATAAGATTAAAATTTATACTGAGCAATCTCAGAAAATGTTGATTCTGTTCAATATGCTGGCTGAAACACTCTTGATTGCAGTTCTCCAAGCTGCAAGAGAGAGTGGAGACAGCAGAATCTCGGGTGTCTGTTCTGGAGACTATGATTGATGACCTTCAGTGGGATATTGACAAGATACGCAAGAGGGAGCAGAGGCTCAACCGGCACTTAGCAGATATTCTGGAACGAGTAAGCACCATCTTTTTTGCTGGGAAACCAGAGGAATTGATGTAGTTTTGAGATATGTGACATCATCTAATGGTACTTTGCTGTGAGATCTGAGAATCTGTAGTGTACCTTCTTTGGTCTTGAACATGCAGCAGTCTTGGCGTATAATTAAGTATTGATGAAATCTGTTACCTTTTTTTACAGGTAAATTCCAAAGGGTACAAGGTGTATGGAGCTGGGAGCAGCCTCTATGGTGGCACTATCACCATTAATGCCCGCAAGGTAATGACACTGGAATGGTTGTAGGCACGGGGAAGAATAAGGTCAAGGAGAGCTTTATGCGTAGGGCCATAGATTGGAACAAAATTTAGATACCTCCTCTGCCACAAATCTGTGTGACTCTGGGCAAACCATTTTGTCTGTGTACAGGTTTCCTACTTATGAAATGGACATGATAGAAGTAGACTGTCTTGCTTGGTAATGCTAGTTGAAGTACATAATTTCTCTTACTGTATAAATGGTGACTTAATTAGTACCCTCAGTAGATATGTTAACAATAGGATTTACAAGCAGTTTATCCCCAACAGTTTGAGGAGATGAATGCAGAGCTGGAAGAGAATAAAGAGCTTGCTGGGAATCGCCTCAGTGAGTTGGAGGAACTACGCCAGGATCTCGAGGAAGTAACAACACAGAATGAAAAACTCAAGGTGAGACATCTGTCCCTATTTGAGGATGAAGGTGTTCTGTGTGGTTGATTACCCTCAGTCTTGCTGTACTGTTCTCTCTGGAAAACTACATTAGTGCTGTTCTGTTCTACACTTGCTCTTTAGCTGGGTTCCATTTTGTACAAGGTACTGTAAGTTATGTGACACACACTGGTGGTTCAGTGCATTGATGACACCACGTGGTCATCGATGGACATTGTAACGGTTTATTTCGTGTTTTCCCTTCTGATCTATTAAGTACATTTTAATGATGTCTAGTAAAAACTAATTTCACCTCTTTGGAAATATTGACTGTTCTCCACTTTTCCCCCGTCCTGTGCAAGTGGAACTAGAGAACTGAAAAAATTGTGGAACTTGTGTAGGAGAGCTAGACTTAAATCTTTCCCAGTGTGGTAGAATTGATAGATAGGAAACAGCATATGAGTTTCTTATGACTTAAAAGTGGTAACACAAAAAGTTGTGACTTTATAGTAGATAAGTATATGATCTAGAGAATAATCTAAATTTTATCTTAGTGATCAATAGATCTGTTAGCCTGTTACAAGAAATGTCTGAGCTGATAACCTAAGTTACAGAGGTGAGGTTCCAGAAACAGTCTTGAGGTGCCTCTAAATTATCTTTATCCGTATAAGTTTGTTTAGAGAGAAACACCATGTGGCTTACAACTTTCTTTATCTCTTACAGTTAAGCTGTATGTGTGTTTATATGTGTCTGTTTCACTGCTAGTAGTCACAATCATTTGCTAACCTTTTCTTGTTGGGAAAATTCAGATTCTGTACTTCCGCTTTCTCTTATTTATCTTGCTTTCAGTTGTTATGTCTCTTACTGGTAGAAAGCTAACATAATGCCTACTTACATATGTATGTGAGGAAGTGAGTAATGGGGAGAGGGGAGCTAGAGCGGTGAGGGATGGTGTTGGGAGGCAATGAAAGAAATAGCTGTGGCCAAAAAAATGCAAAAGGCAGTAGTCGGCGTTGTCCTGCTGGACTGCCAGGGAGCAGATGTTTTTAGTGACAGCCATCGTGTGTCCATCCCATCCCCCCCACCAACAGCCTAGTCATTCTAGCTAAAATCAGTGCCTACTGAATTCCATTGCTAAAAGGAGGAAAATGGCTAAGTGGAAGTTGTTTTTATTTAGTTTAGAGATGTATTTAATATTTACATTAAAAGACAGGTTACAGGAACGCTGTATGTGCTGTTACAGTAACTCATTTAGAAGCACTAAATGTTTCTATTATTTTTGTATTATTTTACATATGGTGAAGGGCAATGCCAAGCTAAAATGCTTGTTAAATTGGAAGATTTGGCAAAGCAGTGTACCAGTTTAATCTTAAAAATAAGTAGCCTTATTACTTTCAGCAGAACTGACAAGTAAAGCAAATACCTAAGGGTTACAAACTGAACCTGCCAGTTCTTACTTTCTTTTTTCTATTATTTGTCTTCCTTTTGATTGTTATGTCTGTTTCTGATGGAAAGCTAACATAATGCCTACTTGCACATGCATTTTCTCTAGCTTTCGTCATACTTCTCTGTATGTCCATCTATCGATTTAAGTGATCATGGTTTTACAGTAAATCAATTTAAAAGGTATGTCATGTTTTCCAAGCTCATACCTTTGAGAGAAGATATTGCTGAACCTGAGAATCAAAACCTTTCATTATGTGACTATGGAAGAGAAACAGCCTAGTGCATGTAGAGAAAGCACAGACTTTTAAAATTGGATACTGAAGCATATCACTTGCATCTACTTCACAGCAGTGCTATTAAAGTTCTGCTTTGGCTTTGATTGTGACAGCTTGATTCACTGTGCTTCTACCTTGGAAAACAGATCCTGAAAACAAGGAGCTGATTTTTCTTTCTGTGGCATTTTCTTGTGTCCTGCCTAGGTTGAGCTGCGACGAGCAGTAGAAGAGGCTGTGAAGGAGACCCCAGAATATCGCTGCATGCAGTCCCAATTTTCTGTTTTGTATAATGAGAGTCTCCAGCTGAAAGCACATCTTGATGAGGCTCGCACTCTGCTTCATGGCACCCGCACCACACACCAGCGTCAGGTGGAACTAATTGAGGTAGCACCTCTGCTTCATCAGACTAGAGAACATTGTCATCCCATTGAGTATCACTGCTGGGTCTGGGTAGCTCTGGGATTGGTCAGGAAATCTATCTTCCTGGCAATAATTCATCTGTTCTGGTACCTCATGTTGATGAGGTGAGAGAGATACTCCAGGGTCACAGCACCAAGTTCTGTCCTCTTCTTACTCCTCAGAGAGATGAGGTCAGTCTTCACAAGAAGCTACGCACAGAGGTGATACAGCTGGAGGACACCCTGGCACAAGTCCGCAAAGAATATGAGATGTTGAGGATAGAGTTTGAACAGACGCTTGCTGCCAATGAACAAGCAGGTATAGAGTTTTTCTGCTGTGCTTAAAAACGAACACCCCTGACCCCCCACACCCCACCATTGCCTGTTAGAGGCTGCATTGCAGTAAAACACCTAGTTTGATTCTTTGATATTGTTAAATACTTGTTCTGGCAGGTGTCTGTCTCAAAACCCAAAGCTTTTCAAGTATTTTATGGTAGGGCAGTTCCATGTGATCTGACTTCATTTTAGACGCTGCAAAATACATACATTTTGCTAATAATTTGGTTTATGACAGACTGGATTAATTTACATGTCTGGAATGACAGCCTGGATAGGAAACCAATAATTTTCAAATTTAATCAGAGGAAATAAAGAAGTTATTTTTAAAGTAGCATTCAGATCATAGAGATTTTTTTGTAGCATGACACGCTTCCCTTGGGAATGTGGGAAAAAAAGTCATGTTAAGTGGAAATAAGGAATGGGAATTTGCAATAACTTAATGGTTGCATGTAAAACTGGCATGTGTTTTATTTGTCTGTTGTGTGGCAGAATGATAACAGTCTTATTTTGGTTCTTTGTCAATGTCACTTACCTTGTTCTCCATCTCTGTGAAAGTCCTCACAGATGGTTGGCAGAAGTATGGTTTGTTACAGTTGTGTTTCTGGTTTTGTAGGCCCAATTAATCGGGAGATGCGTCATCTCATCAGCAGCCTCCAAAATCACAACCACCAGCTGAAGGGAGAGGTGTTAAGATACAAGCGCAAACTGAGAGAGGCCCAATCTGACTTGAGCAAGGTACCAGAGCAGGAAATGCCGGAAAATAGCAGAAAGTGCTTAAGAGAAGGAGGAATGCTGTCATCTGTGCCTACAATATCAGCCTTTCTGATATGGCAGGCAGGATGCAATGTAATTTTCAATGGAGCTCTACAGTCAACAGCTTCCACTTACCAAATGAATGGTCTTCCTTTGTAGCTGTATAGTGCTGCATGAAAAGCAACAGCAATTACGGAAGGGGCATGCAAGCATATTACTGGAAGGTGAGGGAAGCAGGGGATAAGGTAGATTTCTGGCTAAGAACTTAATGGTTTGTTTTCTTCTGTGTCGTCTTCCTCTGTATTCCACAACAGATCCGCTCTCGAAGTGGTAGTTCTCTCTTACAGTCCCAGTCCAGCACTGAAGACACAAAGGAGGAACCTCCAGAGATCAAGCAAGAACCTGATGATCCTTCTGCCCAAATCTCTGTCCCAAAGGCTGCTTCTGAAGATGTTAATGAAATTAAGGCCAGGCGAGATGAAGAGGAACGGGAGCGAGAGAGGCGTGAGAGGGAGAGGGAACGAGAGAAGGAAAAAGAGAAGGAGAGAGAGCGAGAGAAAGAGAAGGAAAAGGAAAAGGAACGAGAGCGGGAGAAGCAGAAACAGAAGGAATCTGAGAAGGAGAGAGAGTCCAAAGAGAAGGAGAAAGGGAAGCATGAAGATGGAAGAAAGAAGGAGGCTGAAGTGATCAAGCAGCTGAAGGCTGAGCTCAAGTAAGAGTTACTGTGCCTCCCTTTCCTGCTTCAGTAGTGCCCAGACCGGTGTGTTTGCGTGAGATGACTTAGAGCTCAGTCTTAGCAGATTACCTTTGCTGAAGTGAAGTGAGAGATTTCTGGCACCCTGTGTATCTTAATTGTGGTTTGGACAATATAGTAACATTTCTCCTACAACAGCCTAAAGCATGAATTACCGAACCAGATACTCCATGGTGTGGGTCAAGCAATCTTTATTTCTTGCTGTTGTAACAATTGGGTAAAGCGTTACAGCAGCAGGGCATGGTAGTCCTCCCTGTCCTGGATCAGTACCAAAGCAATAGCGGATAGTTTGTTGCTTACTATTAGAGTAAGTTTCCTCCCCACCCCAGTTCTGTTAGCTTTTCAACCCATGTCAACTTGTTTCTCTTCAGCCTCCAGCTTGTACTCCTTGGCTATTTTATACTACTGGAGTAAGATGAGCCAAGGATGGCTCCATATGCATATCATGTCGGAGACATGGCTCTCGTGCTAGGTATGTGACAGCATAGCTTTCCTGTTGTGTTCTCACAGTTGTCTACCTCCCTGTCTTCAGGAAGGCCCAGGAGAGCCAGAAGGAGATGAAGCTGTTGCTAGATATGTACCGCTCTGCCCCCAAAGAGCAGAGAGACAAAGTGCAGCTGATGGCAGCTGAGAAGAAGGCAAAAGCTGAGGTAAATCCTATTTCTCTTCCCTTTTTCTCTTTAGCCTGTTACTTAAAACTTCTTTTTGGATACACTGCACCTGAACCGTGTTGTTTCTGTCTTTTGAACTCAAGATTGTCCCTTTTTTCATCTTTGTCACTTAGAAGAGAGATCAGAATGGTCTGGAGATGAACAGGGAGGTTTTGGGATGCCCTGGTTTGAGAAGGGATGATCCCTTTGCCCAGGCTGAGGGACATGGCTCCAGCTTTCTCAGCTGCAGGTTTAACCCGTAGTGAAGCTGAGCACATGTCATGGAGACATACACACAGAGAGGACACTGACATGGCCAGCCAGGCTGCCACAGGCAAGGTGCTGCCTTCAACAGCATGTGCATATAGGACTCATAAAATGCAAGCATAGACAGACAAGTCCTCTTCCTCTTACTCATCTGGCAGAGATAGAATGTCAGTAGCACAGGCACATGCACAACAGTCTAGGTGCACAAGTACACACACATTTGCAGATCCCTCCAGTACCAGCACGGCCCCTCTGCCTGGTACCCCTGTGATCCCGGGTCTCTTACCTTCTTTTCGTATACGTCTCATCTGTAGCTAGCACTTAATGCGCCACACATACACATGGTGTAGAGAGTTGGATTACACAGAAATAGTTAAAATACTTGATAAGAAGATACCAGAAGATGGAACAGGCTGTGGTGATCATGCTCAGGGCTGAGTCAGACAAGTGTGTAGTGACAGCATACGTTTCACACATGACTGGCTCCTTTTATACCCTCCTCTGTGTAGCCTGAATTTGTTCATCCTTGCTCTCCCCCTGCATGTCCCTCCCTGGTTTGTACAGCTCTGTCAATCAGCCCTTCTAGTCCAGGATCCACCCCTGGTTTACAGTCTTATCAGTTGCAAAGTCCAGACTGATCTTGCTGGAAGCGGTGCCTGTAGTTTTTTGATAGCCTGTCAGCTGTTGTGACTGGGAAGGTTTGTTTCTTGTCTTTGCTCCCTGTTTGTTTTGTCAGGTCTGTGTCTCTGTATCCTTCTCCACATCGTCCCGTTTGCGGTTGATAGGGCCCACTGATTTGAAGAATCAGCCACCAATATTCGAGTGAGCAGAGGTTATCTTTATTCGGCAGCGCTGGCTGCATGGGGGATCGCTCCACCAAAGTCGTGCACCCCAAGGGAACCTTTCAGCCCCCTCTTTATACAAGTCACTCATGTCTTTTCATTAACTTTCCGGGAAATCATTTACATATTCATTACAATTCCGGGAACTCATTTACATATCTCGATAAACTAGTGACAGTGATTTAAGTCCTTGTCTTTGCCACATTATATAAACAACAGGAACTTAGGACCAGATAGCCTTTTTAAAGATGACAAATCCAAGGACTTAGCGATTAGTACATCCGTCGTGTTAGCAATAAGGGTCCTTGGATGTCTCCCAACTTTTAGATAAACGTAAGTACATCATCCTATAGATAATTGGTACATCATTCATCATTCACCACAGTCAGATAAGTGTGCTGGAATAAACATTCTAACACCCTCCCATGCTCTCATCAATTAGTGTTACTTGACCAGGCTTGGTTCTCATTACTGCTTTCCGTATCATTTGTCTGTCAGGTTTGTGTCTCTGTATTTTGTTTATGGCTTCCTCCTTTTCTTATTATCTCTTTTTGTATTGAAAAAGGTCCTTGAGCAAATGCTCTTAAAGGAGCACATAATCTCTCTGTCCGCATACACATACAACTGCAAGAGACTGCTCTTGATACAAGATGCTATAGAATTTTCAAAGGGTCTGAAATCGAGATCTTGGGCTTACAACGCATTGTAGTGGTCCGTCTCCATTAATACACTGTTCTGTCAAAATGAGGTGTGTTTTCTTTTCCCATGGTTTGAAGGCGGTTTCTGCAGATTTTAGAGATTGTGGGGAAACAGGTTCTTAACAATGTTCAGGCCACGTCAGGTTTAGTGTCATTTTTGTTTTGTCCTTGCTGTAGCTGGAAGAACTGAGGCAGAGGGTGAAAGAACTGGAAGACAAGGAGAAAAAGGAGAGTAAAAAGATGGCTGATGAGGATGCCCTCCGCAAGATCCGAGCAGTGGAAGAACAAATTGAGTATTTACAGAAGAAACTAGCCATGGCTAAGCAGGTGAGAAGTTTCTGACAAGTTCTGTCTTGGTTGGAGCACCTGAGAAGGAACTGCCTTTAGGTTACAGCCAGGAAGATAACCTGAGAGAGGGAATTTCTGTCTCTCTGTGTGCTGGAGATGCAAGTTTTGTCCCTTTTTATCAAAGGGGGAAAAAACCTAACCAGCAAAAAACCTAGCAACAATCAAAAGAATGCCACAACATCAGGGTGTCAAACCTTATGGTGCGGGGTGGTGAGGAATGTTTAATCATTTGTGGCCCAGGTGAAGAGTGCAGAGGAGAGAAGGCTGGATCAGCTGTCACAGTTTCACCCTGGCTGAATTCCAAATGCACACCAAAGCCAGTTTATCACTCTCCTCAACTGGACAGGGGAGGGAAAATATAACAAAGGGCTTGTGGGTTGAGATAAGGATAGGGAGATCATTTAGCAGTTACCGTCATAGGCAAAACAGACACAGCTTGGGAAAAATTAGTTTAGTTTATTACCATTCAAATCAGAAAAACACCTTCCCCCCACTCCTCTTTTCTTCCACCTGTGCTTATTTTAATTCCCGATTTCTCTACCTCCTCCCCCTGAGTGGCACAGGGGAACGGGGAGCGGGAGTTATGGTCAGTGCATCATGTATCGTTTCTGCTGGTCCTTCTTCCTCACACTCTTCCCCTGCTCCAGCATAGTGTACCTCCCATGGGATACAGTTCTCCACGAACTTCTCCAACCTGCGTCCTTCTCATGGGCTGCAGTTCTTTGCAAACTGCTCTAGCGTGGGTCCCTTCCACAGGGGTGCAGTCCCTCAGAAACAGGCTTCTCCAGCCCACAGGGTCACAAGTCCTGCCAGCAAATCTGCATCAGTGTGGGCTTCCCACAGGATCACAGCCTCCTTTGGGCATACCCCTGCTCCAGTGTGGGGACCTCCCATGGGCTGGAGGTGGATATGTGCTCCACCACTAACCTCCATAGGCTGTAGGGGGACAGCCTGCCTCACCAGGGTCTTCAGCCATGGGTTGTAGGGCAATCTCGGCTCCAGCACTTGGAGCACCTTCTCCTCCTTCAATTACCTTTGTATTTGCAGAGTTCTTTCTCACATGTTTTTCAGTCCTTCTCTCTGGCTGTCACTGCACAGCAGTTTGTTCCCCTTTATTACATATGTTATGCCAGAGTTGCTATCACCCTTGCTGCTGGACTCATGGCCAGCAGCAGTTTTTTCTTGGAGCTGGCTGGCATTGGCTCCATTGGACATGGGGGAAGCTTCTGGCATCTTCTTACAGAAGCCACGCCTGTAGCCTCCCCCCTGCCCCGTTACCAAAACCTTGCCATGCAAACCCACTACATCAGCTTTTAGAGGAGGAGGCTACAATTTCTTTTTAGAAGTATTACCTGCACAGTTCATATAGTTAATACATGTGCATGGTACTGTGACATATGTTATTCCATAAAAAGGGCTTGATCTAATGATAAGAGAGCAGGACTACAGCAGGGGAGGGCAAGCCAGTGACTTAACATATACCTGTTTAGAATTCAGATTATTTTCCTTATAGTACAGAACCATTCTGTCTTGTTGCTTACTCCTTTAATGTTGAAGTGGCTGAAGTGAGTTTAAGGGGCTTGGCAATCTGTTAGTTGGAAGCTGTCAAGTTGTCCACATGTAGAATTCTTAATCTAGTGTATGTTAACAGCTATTTAGCTAGCTGCCTGAAGTTGGGAGTTGGTTTCTGCCCAGTTCTGGCAGCAACTGTGTCACAGCTGATTTTGCCAGCAGACAAGCTACAGTCTGTGAATGTTTGTGGAGATCACCATTTCTTTTCTTCACCCTCTAATTCAGGGCATTTCTGCTGTGGTGTAGACTTCTGGGGAGCACTTTTTTCTGCTTGCTGGGAAGATACTGTTCTCTGATACTGAGACATCTTCCTTCATCTGATCTAGATTTGGTGTCTCTGAGTAAAATGTTCAGGGTTGTTGTAGGGGATGCAGGATACAGTTCTTCTAGAGCCTATGATCCTTTTCCAGGAGGAGGAGGCCCTGCTGTCGGAAATGGATGTCACAGGGCAAGCCTTTGAAGACATGCAGGAACAGAACATCCGCTTGATGCAGCAGCTACGGGAGAAGGATGATGCCAACTTCAAGCTGATGTCGGAACGCATCAAATCCAACCAGATCCACAAGCTGCTGAAAGAGGAGAAGGAGGAGCTGGCAGACCAAGTTTTGACGCTGAAGACACAGGTAACCTGGGAGGAGAGAGGACAACAGAACTGATGGGGGAAGGTGGAGATGTGGGTTAACTCTTGATAGGCTGCTAAGCTCCACACAGCTGCTTACTCACTCCCCCAGAGCAGGATGGGGGTGAGAATCGGAAGGACAAAAGTGAGAAAACTGGTGGGTTGGAGTGAAGATGGTTCAGTAGTTAAAGGAATGCTCTGTGCGCAAGCAAAGCAAAACGAGGAATTCATTCGCTACTTCCCATGGCAGGCAGGTATTCAGCCATCTCTAGGAAAACACATAATTGTTACTTGGGAAGACAAATGCTGTAACTCTGAACATCCCCCCACTTCCTTCTTTCCACCAGTTTTTATTGCTGAGCAAAGCGTCATATGGTACAGAATATCCCTTTGGTCGGTTTGGGTCAGCTGTCCTGGCTGTGTCCCCTCCCAGCTTCTTGTGTGCTCACAGTCTAGCTGCTGGCAGGCAGCATAAGATGTGGAAGGTCTTGATGCTGTGCAAGTACTGTTCAGCAATAGCTAAAACAGTAGTGTGTTACTGACACCGCTTTGATCCCAAATCCAAAGTACAGCACCATGTAAGCTGCTATGAAGAGAACTAACTGTATCCCTGCCAAAATCATTACAGGAGGAAATGCTCCCTTAATCCCTTATGCTGCATCAGACTTCAAAGGGACCTGTTTTAGTAAGAAACAGACTGCTGTATAACGTGACCTACAGGTTTATTGCTATGGAAAGCAGGAGGGGGAGGGAAAGTGAGAAGTCATTTTCCTGTTGTAATGGTGTTCTACCATATCCCACCATCCTTGGAACCAAGGTGGAACTGTGCACACTGCCTTGCAGAAATCCTCTAAGCCACCTTCCAAAAAAAAACCACCTTTTTGTTGCAAATATTTGACCGCTAGGTTTTGAAGTGTTCACTGAGAGGTCTGGACACAGCTTTTAGACTGCTAATGTGTCTTTTCAGGGAGAAAAAGGCAAGTGGAGACGTAACCTTGGTAATGGGGAGGTGGGGATAGTTTTAGCATGCAGCTTTAACGACACCTTTGAAGACCTGCAGAGCATGCATTTCAGTCCTTTTTCACCTTCTTTCTCCCTTTCCAAGGTGGATGCCCAGCTGCAGGTTGTACGTAAGCTAGAGGAGAAGGAACACTTACTGCAAAGCAGCATTGGAACAGGCGAGAAAGAGCTAGGTCTCCGAACACAGGCCCTGGAAATGAATAAACGCAAGGTGAGAGATTGCTTGATTTCCTCTTGGATTGTAAGATGGAATTCTTGTCTCGTGGGAAGCATAGAAGGTATTCACTGGTATTATGGAACCTGATATTCCCTGGTGTTGGACTACTGTACCAGAAGGCTTAAGGAGTCCTGAAGAGAGTTCTTACTAAAGTATTGTAGACTGATATTTCCTTTGGTAAGGAGGAGGAGGAGGTCATAGGCATTTCTGTGAAAAGTCTGATTAGGGAGCTCAAGTAAGGTGCCTTCAAAAGGAAAGTTATTATGAAAGAAGAGGCAGCAGCCAGATGAAGTTAACTGGAGTCAAAGCTTTTATAGGAAGGATGGGGCAAGTAAAAGGAAAATATGTCTGGGGAGTGTTCAGACCTTTAACAAATATCTAAGATCAATCGGCTGGTTATGAGTAAAATAAGACTAAGTCTCATGGTTGATACTGCCGTTGTTATTAAATCTTCAGTAGAAACGGAGGTGTGTCATTAAAATGGAAAGGAAGGCATAAGTACCACTATGAAGAGGAGATGATGGGAATTCAGCACAATCAATTGTGCTTAATATCACAAGCTGTGGTATTGATGGAACTAACAGATTCATTGATGCAGGGACAGTTAGAAAGTGGTAGGAGAACTGGTGAACAGAGAAAATGATTAAAAAATACTTTCACTTCTTCTAGTTCACCTGTAGAACTGTCTCTGAATGATGTAGTAGAGAAAATTTAGAAGGTGGAAGGCTGAAAATAGTCGAACAAGAGAATTGTGTGGTTAGGGTTTTTCTAGGTGACGTGCATTGTAGTGTGACAGAGGTTGGCTCTACGGAAGAGGAACGTTGAGTCTAAATGGTGAGAACTTTAAAAAGAAGATATTTTGCTGCTGAAATAATGTTTGGGGAGTAATTCCAGTTACTCTGTTTGAAAGTACTATCATTAGACTGAAAAAATCTCTAGCTGTTTGAAAATTATTTTGTGAGCAGTCTTGGATTGCCAGGCAGAGGGACTAGAAATCACGAGAGCTCTTTTTCCATGTTTTATACTTATGTACTGGTTTTCTTTTTCAGGCCATGGATGCAGCCCAGCTTGCAGATGATCTGAAAGCCCAGCTAGAGCTGGCTCAGAAGAAGTTACATGATTTCCAAGATGAGATTGTAGAAAACAGAGTAACTAGAGAGAAAGAGATGTTCAACTTCAAAAGGGCTGAGGTATATACTTCATGCACAGTGCTTCTGTATCTTACCTGCTTCGGTGTCTGTCTCATTGTAGATTGAGCTTGGAGTGGGTTTCAACTGTGCTACTTTTTTTGGGGTCCAGTTTCGCTTTGATTTTAGCTTCCTCAGGTCTTGGCTCTTTCAGATTTTGTCCACTGATGACTGACGATACATGTAGCACCAGAGGATAATGTCATCTGTTGTGAATCTGTTGGACTGTCAGGGTTGAAAGTGTGGGTGGAGTGACTTAGCCAGGTTCACTGTTGGCCAGATGCTAGTTCTCTTTGGTCCCTGAAGAAGCTGTGACAGAGAATATGCTGCTCATGTACTTGGTCTCTTGTTTTTATGCAGGAAGATATATCTAGGTTGCGCAGGAAGCTGGAGACAACCAAGAAGCCTGACATGGTTCCCAACTGTGATGAGATACTGATGGAAGAAATCAAGGATTACAAAGTGAGTAGCTGTCTCAATCAACTTGTCTCTTTAACTTTGCTTTAGGCAAAAGGCTGTGTAGTCATGTTGTCAGTATTTGACATCTTTTTGTCTGTACTCTGGCACTGTAGCCCTATCTTGCATTGAAGAAAACACTTTCTTTTTACCAGGAATGGAAGGACTTTCAGCTTCAGTCATCTTTTAACATACCCAGTGCAATGCAGTGAGCCCTCACTGTAATGTTTCTGTCTTGCAGGCCCGGCTGACCTGCCCATGCTGTAACATGCGCAAAAAGGATGCTGTGCTCACAAAGTGCTTTCATGTCTTCTGTTTTGAGTGCGTGAAAACACGCTATGACACCCGGCAGCGTAAGTGCCCCAAATGCAATGCTGCTTTTGGTGCCAATGATTTTCATAGGATCTACATTGGTTGATTCTTTCCACTGGAGTGATGGAAAGTTGCCACTTAGGCTGGCCACCCAACCCCCCTCACTTTCTGTGATTGTCACCTTTGGGACAGTCAGTGCTTCTTTCTGTTGATCTGCAGTCTCTTCTGGGAAGTATGGTTAGGGTACAGAAAGAAATGGATTTTGGGTCTTGTTCCTTTCTTGTCCCTTTTATTTTTGCCCTCAGTTTTTGTGGATTCTTTGTGCCTGAGAGGAGATTTCCCATCCATCACTTTAACACTGCCAAGTTGGAAACATCTAACTGAAGTCCTGCCTTCATGGGCTAAAAGCTGTCTGTGGTGCAGCAGAGATGAGACCTTGGGGCTTGCTTTGGATGTTAATTATTAAATCCAGTCAAGATATGGTAGTATTTCTGAGAATGAAGTTTCCTAGTTAACAGGCCAAATAATGAACAAACGGGTAAACTTCAGCAGACTTCAGTGCAGTGACTCCTTAGACATATATCTTCCAGAGTCACGGCAAGAATCCGTGAAGGCTGATGCATTAGAAAAACATTGTCCCTACCCCCAAAAGCAAACACACATCTTAGTATCCAGGGGAGGAGAAAGAGAAGATGTTGGAGAATCTTTGAAAATAGCATTCCACTGATGAACCCTGGTTGATGTGGTTATCTTCCCCTAGGCTGAGGCATTGCTGTCCTTGTCCTTAGTTTCCAGAAGAGAGTTTTTAGAGTTTACTTAGTTGCAAGTTTTCATCTTTCAATGCACAAAATCTAATGAAAGCTGTTGTCTGGGTTATTTTTCTGTTGCTTTTTTTTCTCCTGATGGTGGTATCTGTCTGTGCCGCTGTCTTTTGTCTAGTTATTGGAAACATTTTTCACAAGTTTTAAGCTTCTAAAATAGGTTAATTTCTTCCTTCCTTTGCTTTCAAAAAATGGTTAATTAAAACAACCTTTATCCTTTTGGCTGTATCTTCACCACCTTACTCCTGACACAACAGAAGGGCCAAGATGCTCAGTTATTTGCAGTCATTTTGTCATGGCTGCTGGGAATTTTGTGAAAGAATATGGTACAGGTTATAGTCTCTATGCTTCCTTTAGTGCAAAGCTATATTTGAAGTCTGCTTCTAAAAATCAAAATGTGAACTCATTTATTTACAACATGCCTTCACAGGGCATAGTGGTTTTTTTCTGTAAACTTAATTTTCTTGGAAGGTGCAACAGTCAGAGGTTTGTCTCATCTGTGTCCCTTCCTTGAATCACAGAATCTGTATTACCTTCCTGTATTCAGTGTAGGAAATAAACAATAGCAAAGTGAAAGTGAATAATCACACACTGTTTTATAGTATGCATTATTATTTTTATCTTTCTGAAAACATTCAGAACATATAAATGAAAACTTACAAATTATAAATCCTGAAAAGTGAGAAGGAACACATGGTGCTATCTTTGTAAGGGGAGGCTGGGATGCTGAGGATCTGTGGTGTGGCTTTAGGTTTGTTACAACATGTGTAGAAGAAATGAAAGCAGAGCTGCCTCAGCTTTCCCTGGAAATTGCTCCCTGGATTACAGTTTCTGACGTCAAGTTGGAGAAAAAAGTGTAATAGGAATACTTGTGCTGATGGTAGACTTTGTGGCACAAATGCTTGTTCATCAAAACTAGGACCTGGATCACCAGCAAAAATTGTCTCCACCTTCAAACAGCTTTGCTGTAACAGCAGACTTTTACAGCTGGGAGCAACAATCTGAATTAAACAGCCCTTTAGAGAGGTGCAAAGCCCCTTTACCCTTTCCTAGTCATTAGGTTGCATCACCTTTCTGCTGAAAATCAAGCCTGAAGCGCTTGTGTGTGTAATGGCAGTGCTGGGTTCACTCTGGTCGTGGTAGGAAACAAACACTTGAAATAGTCTGGTTTTTTTTTACAGATGAGGTTTGGAAACTGCTGTTTTCCGTCACCGAGAAAAAATTATTTTCTTATTTTAAGATAATCTATTTTAAGCTCAGGAAGTCCTTGAAGGTCATTTTGGAAGTGACTGAATTTTTGTCTGTGTTTGTCATTTGTACACTGAGGAACAGTGAAAAATTTTAGATGGTCTGTTTTGACTAGCCAGAATGAGTGGAAATAGTTAAATGTTTACCAAGACTAGAAGTATTTTGGGGTAAAAGAAGGGGTGACGTGTTCTTTATAAAAAATCTGTCTAAATTCAATGTCTGAGCCAGAGTAATGAAGTGTAAACAAAGAAAAAGCCTCATCTACAGTCTCCAGGGCATCTCCTTGTCATAGAAAATCCTTCCTTGTGCTTATGCCACGTGCAGGCATTGACATATATGTGATACTCCCCATCCCATAAAAAGCTACAACAGTCTTTTTTTTCTGTCTCCTATGGGATCTGGCTGGTGCAGTAGTTGAGTAAAAAATAGCATGCCAAAATATATCTCTTTTTTTGGGGCAACAGTAACTTGGACCTTCTTTGTAAAGACTTCCAGTTGGTGCTGCAGTGATTTGGAGCAACCTCTGTTCTGCACTTGATCTGGGAGTAGACCCCAAGGCACCCACCAGAGATAGAGATTTTTGCTTAACATTACTAAGTGGCTGACATTTTTTCATTTGGTTTTTTTTTTTTTTTTTTAAATGAAGATTGATTTGTTGAAAGATTATGTGTTTGGGTTGGAACACTGAAGTAAACCGTATGCTTTTGTTTTAAAAAAATAATTTTTTCTGGGCTTATGCATGTGGAGATAAGAATGTAACAAACTGTTAATAAACACACTGATAAAACTGGGCTGAAATATTTCTTTCATAGTCTTTGCTCTTTTCATTATTATGAGACAGTGTTTCAGATGTTCTAACCAAACGATAGTGGAGGTTGTGAGGTAATGGATGCTATACAAATAAAAAGCTCTTCCTAAAAAGCTGATCATCTATATGAGGGAGGGAGGGTGGGTAAGGGAAGGCAACAAAAACAACTTGGGTGACTTGCCTGTAGTCATCTAGCTTGGTAGCAGCAAGGAAAGAAGGAACATCCTAGGTCTTTCAAACCTATCTGATGTGCAGGGCTCTGGATCCCACTTTCCTGTTTCATGTCCCCATTATGTCTTTCCTATGTTACTGACATGAAAGAAGCAGATATGCTTGCTGCCCAAAAGCAGAGGCCAAGGGCTGAGCAGGGAACAAAGTATGAACTCCTCCTGTTAAGGCTAATTAGTCTGGGTATCATTTCTGTCAGCTTTTAGTGGTCCATGCAGAGCTTTATTTGCAAGTGTTTTTCAAAGGCCTTCTATGCACCTGTAAACTTTTCCAAACCCCAAAATACACCTTCAGATATGCCTGTAGCCTTTAAACCATGCCTGGTGAGAGCATCACCCTGGCAATAGTCATGCAGGTGGCTGGGAGATACAGGGAGTGTAAAAATAACTTTAATGACCTATCTGGGACATCAGGGTTAATTCTGGTAGTGTTACAAATGTTCTTTTCCTCTCTAATAAAGGATGTGTTGGGGAATGTTGTTTAAAAATTCATAGAAATCCTGTTTAAATAACACAGTCAGTTGGGTTGATGCAG
Organism: Falco naumanni; assembly: GCF_017639655.2. Classification (NCBI taxonomy): domain Eukaryota; kingdom Metazoa; phylum Chordata; class Aves; order Falconiformes; family Falconidae; genus Falco; species Falco naumanni. The sequence goes on from NC_054080.1 coordinate 9,706,988, forward strand.
TATTTATTCAGATGCTGAACAGCTTACCCTTCCTTCCCCTCGACTCATCATCCAGGTGGGAGGGAGCTCCGCTCAGTACATTTTTTCTGAAACCACAACTCTCATTCTCCTTCACAGTGAGCCCTGGTCCACAGGGAGGCTTTAAGTGACTCCCGTTGACTTTAGTGAGAACTTTGTGTCAGAATAAATCATGGACCAGAGCCACTTTATGTCACTTCAGCTGCGAGAAAGAACCTTATTGTCAGCTTAAGACTGAGAATATTAAGGGAGTAGTTTCACATTGGTAAATACTGATTTACAGTTACTGCCATCCCTCCCTTCCCCTCATCCTTGCTCTGTGCCACTGTGAACCCATCTTCTCACATCTGCCAGTGCAGCTGTTTGCATGGCTTCTCTCTGGGTGGGGAGTGGAGGCCGAACCTGGGCTCAGAAGCAGAGGTGGTGGTTTGGTTTTTGCCAAGTTATTTTTAAGGTGGGTGAGTTCTTTTATCACAGGCATAGAGCAGCCACATCTGCATTTGTGCTGACAGAGCTGAGGTTAATGGTGTGTACTGGGATTGCCACCAAGAATTTGTCTTGTGAAACCACAGCCTTGTGCCAGGAGGGAAGGGAATGCCAACACAGAACCAGCACCTGGCATAATGAGCCTTAGTGTGAACAGAAACTAGACCCGTAGATACCACAACAACAACACACCAACAACAGACATGCCTCCAATGAGCAGTTTAAATTTCCTTCCTTTTTTTTTTTTTTTTTCCTTTTCCTTTTCTTGAATTAATGCACAGAAAGAGCTAAAAAAAGTGGGAACCTCGCTGTACTGTCAAGTGGAGGAGCCAGGAGCTCTCACTGTTTGGATGCTCCTTGTTTCTCCAGTACCTTGGGAATGGCTGATGTTTGCCAGGACAATGAGAAACTTGTTACGAAAGGAGGAGGACTCGGGAGGGTGGCAGTGGCTGTGGGCTGCTGCTATTCTGCTCTCAGGAAGAGCACATTGCCTGCTTTATTTCTGCAGCCCTTTCTGGCATTACAAAAGTGTGTTACAAATTTTACAGAGGAAGGGGAGAAAGGAAGAAAAAGGGAAGGGGCCCAGGTATGCTGGCCTAGGGCTCTGCAGTCCTGTTTGTCCTCTGATACTCTTCCAGCTCCGATTTCCTGTCCATGGCAAGTTGCAGCTCCTGCTTGATGATTTCAATCTGCTTCTCCAGCTCTGTAAGCTCTTGCATCACTGAGGTCCTAGCAATATTGAGGGACTCTGCTTTCCCGTTGGTTGTTAAAGAAGCCGGAGACTCTCTCCTCACCTGTGCCAGAGGGATGTCTTGGTGCTGCCGGACTGTCACCTCATTTTGCCCATCATCAGTGCAGATATATTTTTTCCGGTGACAGTTGCCCAGATTGGCTGTGTTCCACACAGCATGCTGGCTGTTCCCTATGTGGGACCTGAACAGAGATGTGAGAGTTAATACGAAATCAGGTGTGTGTATGCAACCCTCCTCTGGAGTCATCCTACTCGAAAAACATGCTGTGCTGTTACAAACTACATAGAAATCTTATTCCTTTATCCTTGGAATTATTTTTCTTGAGAACATAAATGGTCAATTTTTTGTGATTAAACCATAGCAGAGACTACAACAGAATCCTAAAATTCATCTTCCCCCATAACATTCTTTTGATTAGTTACAAAATTACAGTCCTCTCAACTCCAGCTCAGGAAAATGTGAATCCTCCACCAAAGCTTTCTGAAAGCTTTTGTGGTTGCAATGTCCTAAGTTTATTACAGTGTTAGTCCTTTCTGTGTTAGTACTCTCTACTAGCTTGGGCATTTGCTTCTGTGGAGGGGGAAAGAGGCTGCCTTGAGTTGGTGTGGAGAGCTGAAGGGGAAAGTGTGCCATTTGGACTTGTAAGTCGTGTTGACTTGCTTGCACTTTGGGGGATGGACATGATGATGTGGTGTATCCAAACCTTGCAGGTACGGACAGGAACCTCCTGAGAAAACAAATTTGGAGTTTTTGTGTTGTGGGATAAGTTCCCATTTGGGAACTTCTTCAAATGCTTCTGTGTTTTCCTGTGGAAAAGTCAGTTTAAAATATTTTGATTCCTAAGAATATTTTCTGTCTTAGGAACTTCACTCTGCAGCCCTCCAAAATCAAGGCGTTTCCCAGGGTTTCTTCCCAAATACAGAAGCACCTGTGGACTCTGTTCTCAAACTGGAATGTAGGGAAGCGGAGTTTGTTGCAGCAGAGGAGCCTGGCTTTCCTACCTGCTTTACCTTTTGGCTAGGTCTGTGTACTTTCATGATAATTATAAATAATCTGAGGTTGAAACTCTGAAGTAGTTGCTCTTAAAACTGCTCCATCATAGAGGTCTTCTGTGGGTATCCTTGGACAAAATGCCTATTAGTGTGACCTACTAACTGGCGGGCTAAGGAAGATAATTAACATTTCAGGATTGGGATAGCGGAAAACAGTTGGTTTCAGGAGGAGTCTGGAGATGGGAGTAGATACTTTTCTCACCTTCCTGCAGAGAGGGAAGTTGGAAAGTGGAAATGTCTTTAGAGAAGGTGGTGATCAGGACCGTTCTCAAAAAAATGAGATGGCAGAGAGGGAGAAAGGGAGGCTTTAGACAGGAATGCCAGCTCCAGCCTGGGTCATGTTGCAGAGGGCACAGGGAACCCCAGTGGGGAGGTGTGTGTACTGTTTTTAATTTTTGTGTAGATCAGCCAGTTTCTCATATTTCAAAATAAAAGACAGGAAGACTCTCAAGTCTTGTGCTAAACTGGATGTGTGTTTTGTGATACAATTATGTTAATCCCTGGAAGAGATGAAAACACGCACCTCAACCACGTTGCAGACAGGGAATAGAATTAGCTTGGGCAAGTGGCACCTGGCAAAGCATTCCCAGGGCCAAGAGCAGGTGGCCACCACAGTGCATTTCCACACAGACAGCAGTCTGGAGAAAAAAAGGCCACCTAGCAAAGAGCAGACCTACAGACAAAGGGCTGTGGTACCTGAAGATGTCTCCCTGCTGTGTAGTTCTCCGGAGCCCATGGTCCCCATGGTCCCCATGGTCCTGGGCAGCCAGTGTTACCAACTTGTTTTGGAGCAGAAGTGCATGTCTCAGAGAAGCTGCAGCCCTTTGTTTTGTAAATATTTCTGAATTTCATATAATTAATCCATAATTTTCGATACATTTTTCCTTCCTCTCGCAAATCAAAACACAGTTTTTTGATAAACTGTTAGTAACTGACATAGCTGCTGCTGGCAGTAGTGCTTTTGTGTGGGGATTTGGGCCGGTGGTTTTAACAAAGGCCAGAGTCCACAATTAACAGTTCAGTTTCATCAAATAAATAAAACCTTTTACAATTTGGCTACTGGTGCTGAGCAGCTCCAAGTTTTTGGAAAGTCATGGCCTGAAAAAACGTAGATTTTCTTCTGTGAGGAAAGTAGCAGTAGCATAATACAAATTCTTTCCACCTCTTTTATATATCTTAGTGCTTTTAATAATTCCACAGTCCCCAGCAGTAGAAGAAAGTGTAGTAGTACAATTGATTTTAGAGCCATGGGTTGTACCTTGCCACATCAGTATTCATGACAAGCTGGGCACCATGCTGCTAGGTGTCTTGAGTTAAATTCAATATAATTCTGTCCAAACAGCAGCTCAGACCAGGAGAAGAGCAAGTATGGTGGGTGGCTGTGCGCACACACACACATGGGCTGGATGCTGTGTAGGCAGAAGTTTTTGGGCAGCAGCACATCTTCACTCTCAATGTTAAAAGAACATTTGTGTGATTCTTTTTCTAAGCCATTCTCTGTGGGGCTTGTGGTCATCTCCTTGTGTTACAGAAGTTTTGCACTGCTCAGTATCTGGCACATAATACAGCTGGTGCTTTTTGTATCATCGAAGATACAGAGTGCCCCCTCTTCTGGAAGACTCTTCCCGCAGCTACGTTAGTGTCTCAGGTTGTGGGAGCGTAAATGCTACCACCTAGTGAGGAGGGTGTAGGAGGAGGAAATGTTTTGCACCAGTCAGCTCCTGGTACTCCTGTTCAAAGATCAAAAGCGAGGAGCTGCTGTGTGCAAGCCGGTGCCGCAGTGTGGGTTTTCTGGGGGCAAGAAGGTGAAAGAATGACCAGAGGAAAGCAACTGCATGCACTTTTATATACCTCTTTGTATATATGCATTCTAGAAGCTGATGTAGTGTGAACTAACTTTAGAATAGAATTAAAGAATAACCATTATAATGTTCGTTAACCACTGTAACAATTGTAGATATCATGTACCGCCATATGTTACTCTTCTAGCTTTGGTGTCTGTTCTGTTATCCTTTGTTTAGGCATCTGCCTATCTGCTGACCTATGTTAAAACTTTAGCACTACACTCCAGTAGGAAAGCACAGATAAGGGTAAAAGAAACAATTACGCAAGAAAAGCAGATAGCCCGCAAGGGCATAAATTACCTCAGACTGATAAGAACACTGCAAATGTGTAAGACCATCACATAATGAGCAAGAGGTGAAAAGTACACCATGAGGAAGACCTACGGCCTTCCTCTTAGAGACCACTGCCCACATCTCGGAGACCCCTGCCCACAATTCTTGGAAGAATTTGTGCAAGCGTGAAGGACTGATAAGCTAATTAACATACGAAGCGAGGGTAGGTGGGATTAGATAATGAATATGGATATTAGTTGAATAATCATTATTTCATTGTATAAATATGGAATGATTAGCAACCTTAAACATGCACGTTAGGCGGAAGGATCCCCTGTGCATCCACGGCTGCCAATAAAGGATACTTAGTCACTAAGAAATTTTGGCTTCATTCTTTAAATCAAAGCTTACTTCTTACATGTGCTGTCATTAGTGCAGGAATAACAAACTAAACACAACATACATTTACACCTGTGGGTTTCAGTCATGCCACGTATTTAGCAACAGCCTGGAAGACTCAGACACACATAGTCTGTGGCTGAAATGTATGTGTAGAAAAGCAATACTGCTGCCTGTGTCCTTAAAAAGTGCACTAATAATTTTGAGCTACTGAGCAAATACAGAGTTCTAATAAAATGCCTTGTGTTCCCGGTAGCTCTAGATAAGATGGTCTTCAGAAGACAGGCTGTGAAAGCAAGGCAAGGTTACCTACTTTTTTTCTCCAACAGGAGTTGTTTGAGACAGAGGTTTCTGAAAGGACTGCATTTTCCTCTTCTCAGCGTTCTTATTTCTCATTCTGAAAAATAAGAAAGCTGAAAAAGTTTCTAACATACATACTTCCTGATCTCTCATTGACTCTGAAGCTATCTCACAGGGCCCTAGTTATCTGCCAGTGCTTTAGTATGTGAGTAATTAATTACCTGAAAACAAGGGCAGTGGACTTAACTGCAAAGCCATTATTTAGAATGGGGGTGCTTTTATTAGCTGTATGCAAAATCATGAAATAAAAAGATATAAAATTTAATACTTTCTATTGGAAACAATGAATTAATTTCTGCCTCCCTCCCATGTCTATTCTGTCTTGTTTCCTATTATTTTTGGGGTGCAATAGAACTCATAAGTAGATATCCAGACAGAACATTTAATTTCAAAGTAATTTTTGTAGTTTGTGCTTTAAGGCATGCAAAACTTCCTACCTCTTTTCTACTCGTTTTGTCTTAGACTGGTGTTTGTCTTCAATAAATGAACTGTTAAGAGCACGATGTAATCTCTGGATGGAAAAGAAGAAAATAAATTAGTAAAAGGAAGATTAAGGATAGCTTCATAAATAGGTAAACGATTTGGGTTTTGTGTGATGGACTTGAGCATAAATTATTTTGCACATTCAAGGATATAAGGAACGTCTGTGCTTTGTCATTACAACAGATTTATTTTCGTGTGTTTTCCTAAGGAAGGGCAATCTGAAAGGTTGATGAATAGCTTGCAAACAATCCTTGGTGTTGAAATTCCTCAGAAAAAAAGTGGATCTTGGTAAACTTCCTTACTTTCTAAAAGATCTCTTTTGTTGTGTTGCTTTAAAGCCTAGAATCTCTTCCTTTTTGTGTCTTTTGCTGCAAAGTAACCTCTTTCTTTACAGCAAACACAGCAATTTTCTTCCATTATTTTCCCTAGAATAATGAAGGAGGTTACCCAGCACTTCCTGCATGCATCAAAAGTTTGGGGACCTGTGCAGTGACATAAAGCATTCTGGTTAGCTGGTTCAGGGCAACGATATTGTTGCTTCTGGTGTCCAAAAGAGCTGTAAGGTTCAAGTGCAAATGGAAAGGTCCCTTCTGTAGGCTTTGCAGTTGTGAATATTTGAACTGCTTCCTCTATGCTTCTCATTCCCTCATTAAGTAAGCCTCCTCAAATTCCAGAAGCTGCTGTTACACCTCAAATGCCAGTCATCAGTGCTCTTACAACCTTTATACCTTATTCTTGTCCAGGCTTTCATAATCAGCCACATGACTTTCACAGGGTTCCTTCAGAATACGTACCTGACTTGTATGGAGCCAGTACTTCATCTTGGATTTCTTCTTGATTCGTGGTAGGACCAGTCTGTACACAATGTGTTCCCCAATGGTAGTGAGAATGGACAAACCGAACCCAATGCACAACATCACAAAGAGCCCAGAAAAATGCTTGATGCCCATTTGCAGTGTCTGTGAAAAAAATCAAAAGGGGAAGTCGACGAAGTAGGCTGTTAGTGTTATTTTAACAGATGCTTCTGTTTTCTCATTTGGAATGTGGTGAAATACTGTGGAATAGTCTGGATATGGTTTATGACAAAGCCTTTCTGTGCTGCAGAAAGCTCAGCATTCAGTCAGACAAAGGACCTGTGTTGGGAATGAGAATCAGACAACGATCAGGGAATTTTTTTCCTTGTGTTGTTTCTCTAATGAGATTAAGTGTTGAACATGTACAAGAATCCAGTATTTGTGGTGTCTTTGCATTTGTAAAAGCAAATACTGCTGGACAGAATACAGTCAATGAACTGTTGAGCAAGTCCTTCATCAGCAGTGAGCTAAGACCACTTTTTCTGGGTCTTTTTTGTATTTTCTGGGATTTGATCATTAACTTCCCCTTTTTGTGTTTTACCCTTGTTGAAGGGTCATGGAGAAAATGTTTTGAAGTAGGAGCACAAACATGGCACCTCTCTACTCCCTACATTAACAGGACTGAAACTGCATTTGTTAGGATCCCGGACTGCAATGACGAAAACCAGGAACACTCTCACCTTGCTCTGCCAACCCACCCTTTTCGTGTAAGGCAGGAAGCCTTTAATTGAGTCTCTTATTGGTACTAATCATGTCTGAAGACCAACCCGCCAGGTGCAGCAGCAATCTGTACCACAAACACCTGCACTTCAATGGGTGGGTCCAGTTTGCATGTTATGTATAACCTTAGTACCTTTATTCTCATGCCTCCATAACTCAGTTATGAGTTATCAATAACTAAAATCTTTTGCTTATAGTTACTGCCCACAGACTACTTGGAAGTATTACCAAGAATACAAGTTCTGCTTCTGCCTATTAAAGAATGCTATTCCCCAAGTCAGAAAAAAAAGAAGAAAATTTCTTGGCTAGGTTGTGCATCAGGAGATGATACCTGATATGCTATCAGCCTGGATAATGAACCTGTGTGTTCCTTCACTGTGTTGTTTGACGGGTGCGTGGTGGTGGGGATTGTGCTTTGTGCGTTGTTATGACTATAGCTGTGTTGGATTTAGTTGAAAGATAAATCACAGAATGTTTGAAAAATCTTGTTATGAAGTCATTTTAAGCCAAAGAGTTGATTAGTGATGAGTCCATTGAAGCTGGAGGCTTGAAAGTCCTTTTGTGTACTTTGGTTGGGCGATGGTGAGCAGTATTTCTCTCTTTAAGTTTTCATATTTGGTTTCCATTCTTTAAAACACAATATGAGCTAGCATATCACAGATTTTTAACAAGAACAGAGCTTCAGACACCTAGCAGAGTGAGAACTTTTGCATGTGGCACTGACAATGAACTCTTATTTTGGGGGTTCTCTGTTGAGATCAACCTGCTTGCCCTGAAGCACACTGAGCAGAATTTTTGGGAAAAGAATTTTAAAACCAGTGAATAAACACTTCAAGTGAGGGTGTTGAAGGGTATAATGGGGGTGTAAAAGTAATTTCTAAAGAAACTTACTGCAGCCTGGAAAGGAAAGTGGGAAACCACCATAGAGTGATTCTGGGTAGCAGGGTGTCAAAAGTCTTGGCACAAGGGTTTTCTGATGCTGAGAGTGCATCAGTTCAACCTAAAAGCAAAATTTTCCTCTCAGCATTTGAATTTCTTTTTGGCAAGAACCTATTGTCCCATACTTTGTCCTTCCAGTTAGGGGAAAGGAGGGTGACACAAAAATCACAGGTAATAATGCTGTAAACTGCTCAAAAAATGAAGTGTTTTGACTGGAGCTCTGTGTTACTTGGTCTGTTTCTTTTAATTAGCAGTGAAGCCCTACTTCTAGCCCAGGTTGCATAAAAGCAGAATGACGCCCCAAGTCTGACCTTATTCTCAGAGTTCTTTAGAGCCAAGACCTCGGTATGGCCCATCACTGAATTCAGCACATATAAGTACCTGTAAGAAGCAGAAAGACTGCTGTCCATACTAGCTGAACATACTAGTTAAATATGCTTTTGCTAATTCTCCAAGAAGCATTAATACAAATCGCTTGCTTCCCAAAAAGGATGTCCAAAGGCAAGTATGCAAAAACTTCCTTAGAGATTTAGAGTTAACAGTAATTATAAGAATAAATTGACTGAGAAATAGAATAATAATTAAAAAGGAATAGATTTGCTGAGTCATCTGAGGAACACACCTATCTATATATGCTACCATGCTACTCCTGTTTGGCATCACACATAATAACAAGTCTGTGGGTGGGCATTGCCATGAACTCCCTCAGCAGCAGGAACCTGTGAATCAGCTGGGTGGAGGTCCTTTTGCTTAGCGGCTACTTAGGAATTAATGCAAAAGTCCCCAAAGGCAGGGGAGATCAGTAAGGAGGCCTGATATGCTAGTGTTAGGTTGCTGTATGGTAGGGAACATACATATGGCTCTGAGAATAGGAACTAGGTTTAAAAGAGTACAATAAAACTCGAGCCATTCAAAATAATAATTAAAAAAAGACACAGTGGCAATTGCAGTGGGGATTTCTGCATGTGTGAGATTTCTCCTCCAGGCTGAGGTCAGTGTTTGATGCCACTCCAGTACTGCTGCAGAGAGAACACTTAGCCAGCTCCTTACATGAAAAATAACTCCCTTGTCTTCAGTAAAGCTGCTCTGATTTATGCTGATGATGGTCTGGCTCACTGTCCTGTCAGCTCTGCAGAATCATTTTCTACCTTCCCTAGAAACAGATGAAAGAAATTCCAGCACTGGCATCTCAGAACTGTTTTTCACTTGTAATGGATAGCTTTTGAAATTGTCCCAAACAAGACATCTTTACCTAGGAAAAGAAATGCCAAAACAAAGCATCAATAATATTTCATCTAGCAATAAAGAAGATAAGGCCTCAAAAGAGCTGCCTGATAAAGACTGCACAGCGGAGGGAAATTTTCAATACTAAATCAAGTGGGGAAACAAAGTAGGGGAGAAATAATTAGCACAGTGTATCTTACAGTGTATGGAGTGATCATTTGTAGCAATATCAGCACATTTACATACCATTGTAAAAAGGCAATTTATCAGCTGTTCATAATTACTGGAGACAAATGTTAAATAGCAAAGGAAACCATCTAAGAGGCATCTCTCATTTCATAGCTTCATGCTGATCAGTATCAGAGCAGCAAGCTCTACTACTTATTTTGTAGTTTGTGTATGTATTTGTAGGTGCATATATAGGATATATTTGGAAGGAACAGCAATAAACTGGATTCTCTGTATCACTGCTTTCCTCTCCTCTGAAGCAGTTGGGGTCAGATGTGTGTGTTACGTCTTTGCTGGTAATGGAAAACCAATCCATAACTTTCTCTGTTATAACTGCAATATCTTCTTTTCTTCCCTGCACACACAGCCCCCCTCCCCACCCCCCCCCCCCCACCCCCCCCCACCCCCGCTTTCTTTTTTTAAGGCATAAAAGCCCATAGTGTGGTGTATTCTCTATTAACCCAGGACAAAAATACAGTCCTTGCTTCAACTTTGTAATCCTAAATTCAGGAGGTAATTTAGGGGGAAGGAACTCAATTCTGCCCACGTTGTGATTCCAAAACAATAAGCAACCACAGACAATCCTGTGATGATTACAGCTAATGGGTGCTAAGCACTACACTGGCAACAGCCTCTAAGTTATTTGCCACTTGCAAACTGGGAAATCAGCATTTTCTGAAAACCAAAAATACAAGAACAGAAGTGCTTTTCAGATATCCTTGGAGAGACTTTCCTGATTTATCAACCCATTTCTGCAATTGCTACCTATACACTTCTTGTTGTCTCCTCTCGTTATATGATTTTTTGGGGGCTCTGAATAGAAGGAAGGGGATGCAGACAACAGAGTGCGATATTTGCATTCTTTCTGAAGGGGGAAGTAGAGACAAAACCCAACACTCTGATTTCATTATTGGATTTCATGCTTTACTTTCTGCTATAAGAGACTGTAAATGCTTTACTCTCCCTGGTTGTACTAACAGTGAATAAGCCATCAAATACACCTGTGGTCCAGCTTTGACTAATTTGAAGGCTCTGAAGATTTTTGTGGATACTTTGCAGGTTGGCAGCACAGCACAGGTATTGCTGCTACACACTGCTGAACTCAAACACTAAATAGGGATATCATGTGTGTATTAAGCTATAATAATAAGCTATCCTTTTTGATAACATTTTTCCCACAAGGATTTCAAAAAGCTTTGCTGAGATCAAAAAGTTAAATTTTGCAGCACCTCTGTGAAGAAGGAATTTCTTCCAGCTATACCAGGGATAAATGGATATGAAGGGCTGGTTTTGAAACTCATTTGGGCTTCTCAGTAGGTTTGCAAAATCCTATTCATGCTGATGCTTGTATTTAGATAACTAAGTAGTATTAAAACCTGTGCCTCTTTCCAGATTATGGCATTTCTTGTAGCTGCAGAGACACTGTTATTTATTTATTATATGTTTGTATTACTTTCTGTGCTATCAAAGAAGTAGCACTGAAGTAATATAAGTTTAGCCTTTTCAGGGAGATTATCCTTAGCAAAGACTGGTGACTGTAGCTTTAATGTTTCAAATGCCAGATTTTAAGATACTGTAAATCATTGTCTTACATTAGCAAAACAAGTTCCTTTCTCCTCTTGCTGTGAGGACTTTTGCACAGATCTGGAAAAAGTAAGTCTTTTTCTTTCAACTTAGCCATTTTCCAAGCCCTGTCTTTAGTAGGAGGAAAAAACAATACTTGTCATCTGAATTAGGTGCTGAGGAAATGTCCGCTTCTGTGATACCACAGACTGGTGAATTGGGAATAACAACTTTGTCTCCTTAAATAGTGAACTTCCCGAACTTCCCCGCCCCCCACCCCCCCCCCCACCCCCCCACCCCCCCATTTTGACAGGTGAATCTAAATATGTTACTCATTTCCAGGACACTCAAAACATGGTTCCCCTGGCTCTGTTGTCCAGGAGGGACCTTTCTCTTTCATACCATCTTCAGAAACCATGGTGTGCCAGCTAACCTCCGAAACGCCCTGCCCTGATCATTACCGCCTGGTCTGAACAGTCAAAACCACGGCTGACAGGCAACTTGGCTGTTCAGGCTATCCACTCTGCCTGCTGTCATAGTGCCTTAGTTCCTTCCATAGCTGTTTTGCTATCATGAGCAGAAAGTTGCAAAGCTGCCAATTCACTGTATTTTGGTTCCCAAAAATGCCACAGAAAGAATTTGCAGTCTCTCCCGAGCTTGGGTGGAGCTAACGTGCTGGAGGGGAAAGGCCTCGGAGTCTGGCTCCTGCTGAACTGGCCTTAGTAAGAAAATCAGTAGTGTAGAGGAAAGGCTAATTGTTTTGTGTGCAAATTGAAAATGAATGACACTGATTGTGTACACTGTGCAAATATAACTCTGCCAGCCCCACTCCCCTCCTGCACCACGCCCTGCTCTAAGTAGGGACTTAGCAAATTTACCACAAAGAAATTCCTTTGAAACTAAAGTATGATAATTTTAAATGAAGAGTGCTCAAGTGATATCACTAGCGACTAGCAATCAGCGTGAACAGCCACTGCTACCAGCAATTACTTGTGATAGAGAAGGTAAAATGCAATTCACTGCAGCCATTTATCCCAAGTTTCAGTTAGCTGCATCCCCTGTGAATGATCCCATGGGTGCTGGCCAGAGTAAGATGCCTGGGCAAGTGCTTTTGCTGAGGAGGTTCATACAAAACAATGGAGTGAAGCCCTACTGACCTCTGCACTTTCAAACTCATCTTTGCTTGGTTTCTTAGCTTGAGGAGTCACTGCAAATTTTCCAGCCCGAGTGTGAATCATGCCTTTCCAAGACAACTGTTTTGAAATACAATTTAGGATGAGCAAAGTGCTGCCAGATAGAGAGATGGAAAGAGCTAGCAGTGAGTTCTGCCACAGGAAGTATGATTTCCCAGTGTAAGATTAGAAAAAAATGATGACTAGGAAGATGAATCCCAAAACAAATATAAAGAAAAAATTAACCTTGGTGGGCAGCAATGGCAGGTGGATAAGAATCAGGTACAGCCTAAAGAGGTAATGACAATAGATATTTCACCGATTTAAGGACTATACCGATCGATATTTCACCTACATATATTCCCGTTCTTGGGTCATTAATCTTGGTAACCAGGTGCAGAGTGTCACAGACCAAATTTATCAAAAAGACATAGAAAAATACAAAGCCTTACTCTAGGTATCAAAAGTGTCTAGTTTAGTGTATAATCCATGTGAATAACTACCTACTTAGAAGCTAAATTATCTTGTTTCTGTGTTGAACATTGCCCAGACTTCAGTGAAGCCGTTCAATGTTACTGTGACTGACCGCAGGGAGTTAAGTAACAGGTTTCTGGGCTGTACAGGAGTAAAGGCTACAAACTGACATAAAGATAAGACCAAGAATTCCCATGCTTCTTTATGTAACAAAGAAAGGGGAAAGCTATGCTTTAGAGAGTATCCACTGCTTGGCCCCCTTAGTTTAGTAAATTTGTCCCAGCTGTGATACTGCAAGTTCCAAAATCTGCAAGTTCTTGGCTGAGAGGAGGGGATGAAGAGGAAGGGATGCTCATGGGAGATGCAGTAGAAGTACAAGGATTCCAGAAAAGGAAGATCTGGAATTGCCAGTGCTTACCCCACAACAGCACAGAATTAAAAGTGGTCTTTTATTTCTGCTCACTCCTTCTGATTGCATAAAGCCTTTGAGTACATGAGGATCTGTTCAAAGACAAAGTCTTTCAGTGACTGGTTTAAGAGTCCTTCAGTTCAGTCACCTGAACCAGCTTATTGGACCTTGGCCTCTGGAGAAAAACTCGACTATGCATGTTGGCTTAGCACAACTGAAGATCAAACAAAGACTGCAGTCAGATAGCCAGTCCCAGAGCAGCTAGACCTGCCTTTCTTTCTGGCCATCACATGGAGGTTACACTCGAAAGACTGAATTACTTGAAAGTATAGCATGTATTCTAGCTGTGATCTCATGCTTAAACCCCTGTGCTTAAAACTTATTCAACATTGAGAAAAAAGGAATTCCATGGGACTATTCATGTGACAAAATTTAATTTTCTTTTCAGACTGGAGCAGCTTTTTTCCCTCCTCGTCTCCCTTTGTTGGTAGGTCTTGAGGAATCTTTGAGAACTTAAGCCACGTCGTTATTTTTTCATGCCATGAACACAGGGAAGTTTAAGGCTTACCTGGAAACCAATGACTCCCAGTACTGCCTCACTGAACATTAAGGGGTGAATGAAAATCTAGGTAAGCCAAAGAACTAGGTTTGCCTCAGAGATAATGTACTAGCAATAGCTGTGCAGGAAAATAGTATGGTTTTCCCCATATTTTTAAATTGCAAAGGGTTTTCAGAAGAGTAACTGTAAAAATTACATGCTGCTTATCAGATTTTTTTTCTCTCCAGTTTGAATGCAAGTTTTATTTTATCTTTGCTCATGTTTGCTTTTCTCCACAAAAAGACAAATCCAATTGGTTTTATACTGTGCCTTCTGCAGTTTGCCCAGCCAAGGGTTTTTTTCTCTGACAGTATTTGCTATGGCAGAAAAAGACAGTCTGGAGATCCCAAGGCTAAAAGTCGTGGTTTCCAAACCTTTTTTGATAACATACCTCTACTAGTAACTTTTAGACGTGCACCCACACCCCCATACATGTATATTTCTTTATAATTTTTTAATATATATTTGTATTACTAGACTTCTAATATTTTCCTCCTGCAACCCAGTGGATTGTCTCATGCACCCGACTCTAGAGACCACTGGCTTAAAGGAGCAATTATATATTCTAGGAGAAACCCAATATTAAATAAAGCCTTTTTTTTTTTTTTTAACTGTAAGATGTTTAGAATTGATTCTGTGTCTTAACTATTTCTCTAGGAATACAGAGAATACAGCCCTGGATACAGCTACTGGAGTAAGACCTCATGATCAGAAGAAGCTCCTTACATCTCATCACTGGGAAATTGCTAAGAAGATAAGTTTGTCTCTAAGTTTTAAGAAAGTTGTGGTAATTAATTCCATTACCACCTGACAATTTTCTCAGGAAATAGTTCAAAAGATTGTGTTAAAATGTAGAGTAAAAGAGGTCATTGAATGAAGTGCTTGTCAGGAACAGATGTGTCAGCTACAGTAAAAAAGGAAATTCCCCAGATACATGTCTTGTTAGATGGTAATATAATCTTCAGATAAGCTAGATCAGAAAGAGCAGTGAACACATACTTCTGTGTAAACATGCTTTCTTGTGTTGAATTAATCACACACACACAAAAATATAATTGATAAGTTGAATAAATTGAATTTTCTTCTATGAGTGTCTGATGTTAAAATATAACCTCTTTTATACTCATACAGTCTTAATGAAAAAGTAAAAAGTGTAGTAAGACATGCAGAAATACCCCAACAATCTATGTATTAAAGTAATCAAGTAAAGATTTTCTTGGTCTTGTATGTAAAAAATGCTAGTTTTTTAGTGATTTAGTCAGCAGTCAAAAGGTTGCAGACAAGATGCTCAAGTGACCATTCAAGAGTGGGAGTCAGAGCCCTAGGACACTGGCCTTCTCTTTTAAGGAAAATGGTCATGCCCCACTTCCCTGGGGAACACAGAATTGATTTGATATTTGGCTGAGCACTCTGAGGAGACGGCATGCTGCTAGCTGCGTGTTTTCTACCAGTGAGAATATGTAACCTACGTCTTTTGGAAGACCTTGAGCTAAAAGTGTATGCTCTATGCTTCAGGCATTGCTGGATCTTTTGATTCCTCAGTACTTTATCTCTTTATATTTGACAGTCTAGGGAATTTGATGAAAACCTGCTATTCTAATAAGAGGAGTCTTTTTCTCATAAATAACGGCCTACACCTTCAGCTTCCACAAGCTGGCATAACTCCTCTGATTTGATACCAGGACTTAAATCCATGGAGATTTACTTCTGTCTTCTGCAGATCTACTTAGATATGAGACCTGCTTCTCTTCTGTTCTTAGCATGGTATCTTAGTGGACCATTTCTAGACTGAAATCCTGTCTTTGGTACAAGTAGCTGCCACCCACCTTAGGAAGTGGTCAGGGTTATATTTGAAATGTGGGCTGTACTAAGTTCCTACTCTTTCTGTTTCTTTTGCTCTTGGCCTCTGTGTTAGATATTTTAGCTATCATTCCAGTGTGAGATGGTCCAGGACCACTGACAGATCCTCTAGATGGTGATACACACCATTGAGTGTAATCAGATAGGTTTGTTGTGCAGTGTGCCAGATCTCTTTTTTCAGTGCTACATTACATGCCCTGATTGTCTCCAGAAGTGCTCTCTGATGCATGCTCTGCATGCCTAACTTGGCAGCATAGCCTTTTTGATGTTTTTCTTGTGCTCTGATCTGAACACTGCTGGGCTTAGCATCTCTGGCTTTTGAAGCCTAATGTCTCCCTTCAGCTGCAGACCATCTCTGTCATGGGTGTACATCTACTGCACATTGTGAATGAGGGGAAATAATTAGCAACTTAAGAGCAAATCCTCATTTATGTGACCCAGGTTCATCACTTACCTCCGTGACCGCAAAGCTTCTTTTCCCACATGGAACAACCTTGTACCATTTGTCGTGCAGAACATCCATGAAACCATGGGACTTGTACTGGCTTATCAGTTCAGAGATGTTTGAGGTGAGTGGAGAATTGGGAGGAAGACCAATACCATATCCTATAAGGACAAACAGTACAATCATCTTTCTCTTGTTTGCTTTTTGCTAAAGTATGTTCATTTTATTCAGCTATCAACTGCCAGCATCACAGATCAAGTTGGTGATCAGCAAGCCAGTTCAAATCTGGATGCTGGCTTACCACGAACTGAGAATGGCGAGATGAGACTTTTTGCTGTGTAAAGTAGCCTAATACAAACAGAATATGCAAATTCAAAATTATGAAGGCCAGAAAAATAGTATGTAAAATCTGAGGTTCAAAACCTTACGACGGCAGTACAGAGAGATGAATAAATCTCTCATCCCTACAAACAGTCTTTTACATGTCCGTGCTATGGGTTCTTCTTTTTTACCTCATTTTAGCAATGTGAAAAGGCCTGAATGGCAAGTTAACCATTCTGTGATCCATTTACACTTTTAGAGCAATGGATGTGACTGTGGTGTCGGGTGTGACTTTTTCTTTTCTTCCTATGTATTTTCTGATGAGGAGCTGTGTGCATGTAAATGTATATTGGAGCAGCCTGTACTGTTGTCACACAGCAATTTAAAGCCCAGGGGCTATGCTTTCTGTTCATGCAGTTTTGCTCTGGCAGTGACACAGACCTTCAGATGGCCATAAATACAGTTTTTAGCCTCCGTTGTCTTTTACCACATTAAAGTTCTGTTAAAGGGCTTAGCGTAAGTGAAAATGGATTCAGTAACTCTAAATATGGTCTTTTAGTTTGCAGTATCTGGGTTTTGACTTTAGAAAAACAAATACAATTCATGCTTGGAAGACATGCAACTGCCTGCAGAGATTCCTTTCTAGCCCACTGTGGATTTTTGTTTTTCAGTTCAGAATTCAGAATTTCAGTTTCCTTTAAAAAAACAACAACAAGGAAGAAACAAAACCCCCCCCACAAATGTACATAAGTGATAAATTTGCTGAGTGGCTTGCTTTTTAATCATGCAAAGTGATGTGGTGATATGCATACGTACAATGCCAATAGTCTCCCTTGCTGCTAATTTTTGTACATTGTATCTATATTTGCATCTGGATGTATTTGCTAATACTAAAGGACTAGTGTCATAGAAGGCATAGCTAGGGTTCATGAATACCACATTTTCAGCATATCTAAGTGTTTTGTAATAGGGTGATGTGAAGTCCAGTTATGTAAAGACATATAGATTGGGGTTTATTTGTTTTTTCTGTATTGAAATCTGATTTACTTGATACTTGATTCAAAGTTGTGGAAGCTGATGGTTTACTTCAGTAAAGCTGACCTTTCTGAAATGGAAGATTTATCAGGTTGCATGCGCATGGTGAAACACACAGCTGCACACACACAAATCCTGCTACAGCCTGAACAGCTCTCCAAGCACCTATCCCCCCTGGTAACATAAAGAAAAGAAGAAAATGGATTGCTTTCAGGTCTCTGGTATGAATTCCACACTGATGATGTATAGCAAAAAAGGAGTGTTCTACAAAATGCCTGGTGCCTTGTAGCTGAAATGATTAAAATGCTCAGCTTTCTCTGGCCTTCATTTAGTGTATTGCCTTCCTCAATCAGGTTCGAACATTTCTGAAGGAGATTGTTTTAATGTGCGATGGGAATGGTCAGAGTGATTGCCCTTGGAAGCAAGGAAAGAAGGAGCTTCAATCATTTTCATTGGCCATCTATCACAAAAAGCTGCTAATGTGCTCACCTGTGCTGGAAGCAGCTTCAGACAACCCTGCCTCCAGGCTGCCTTCCGATCTGTCCTTGCTAATACACCAGGGCTGCAGGAGGCTGCATGCCATGGTAGGCTCCCTTCTTCAGCTGCAATTAGCTACGGATTCAGTGGGAGCCTTAAGCTGACTTTTAAAATGGGAACAGTACTCATCTGCTTCAGATGAGAGTAAAACTGTAGAACAGCATTTTGAACATACTTCACTGAGTTTTGAACATCTGTAATGGAAGTGAGCCTACAAAAAGAAAGCCTGACTTCAGGAGCGACTTTTATTTCATTGTGAGCAGTGAAATGGACTGTACCTCCTACTTTTTTGAGATGTACTGTCTGGAATCATTCCTATATGGAGCATGGCAACAGATGGTTCAAGTGATCTGAAAGCTCAAAAACCACAAAAAGGGTGAAACCTTCTTTCTGCTTAATCACCGAGAATTTTACCATAATCTTCAGGGAGTCCACAGTTTCACCTGTATACTTTCACTGAGAATACAAAATCACAATAAAGCAAATTCAACCCATGAGGAATAGAGCAGCATGTTATAAAACTGATTATTACCTTCGATGGCAAAGGGTTTTCCCACAGTTAGAAGCTTGCAGTCAGCATCTATTGATACTTCATAATCTAAGAGTGCTTTATCCATGATGAAGGCATCAAGTTTCTCTGGATCATGCCTGTGTTCAACATCAGAGTCAGCAACAGAATCACTCTGCAGTCTCAAACTCAATCATACTCACTAAACGTTTATCTATGTGGTTTTCTGGAAGATTACTGAATGAAAACAGAGACCGGGGACTGCTATTTGCACATCTGCATTTAAAATGCAAAACCTGATTTATATTTTGAGGAGGCGAATTGTACACAAAATACAAACTTTGTGCATCTAGAGCAGGACAATGGGCATAAGACTTACTTTGCTCCCATGAAATACTACTGAAAGATGGAAAATACTACAATATGTTAGACTTCAACTCAGTTGAAAGGTAGCACAAAGCTTTATTGGAAAAGATTAACAATTGCTAAAATACTAGTGCTGTCCTGGTTTCTTTGTGATGTTTAAGCTACGGTCATTACAGCAAAAATGCAGGAAATAACTCATTCAAGTGTTTCTCCTCCTTTCTCCTTAAATATGAAGTAAATTAATTTCCTTCACCCAGATAAGCTTCTCCTCTATGTTCAGTCTTCATGAACACAGAGGACTGAATTTTACCAACATAATAATTTCTGAATAGCACATTTGCATTAAATGATGATATAAATGAACAGTTGTGGTGCCTGTTCTCATCTGATCCAGGGACTGCACCCTCCATTCTTGTCACTTTAAAGGTCTGGGTGGTTTCCTAATGTGAAGTTACATTACTTCATTGATTTCTATGGATTGATTCCAGTTTTACCCAAAGGAACTGCCACATGTCTTAATTATCATTAGGATGGGTCTGGGAAAAATACATAAATAGGAAACAACTTCTGGTGAAAAATTCTTAGGCCATCTGTTATGCAACTTCTGTGTGTAAAAAAATGAATTATTTCAAGCTTGTTATCACCTCTCCTGTTTCCTGGCAGGCTGAATCAACTGTGTGACCCCAGGTCATTAGGCACAAATGTTTCTGAAACACAGTGATACCATGATTCGCTAAAGCAAGATGACTTGGTGTTTTTTACTTTTTACCAGTCTAATGCTTCTTCTACTCACTTTAATGATAAATGCTTTACAGTTTCTCTCTGAAAATGTTCTCTCCTACCAGCATGCTGAAGATGGTGAGGAACCTCATCGCAGATTTTGTTTGGACTGTGATGGGTTTTTTTCTGAATGTTTCTTACTACCTGATGAAGGGCTCCCAAGCACAGAAACCTACCAGGACTTGTATGTTGCCCATACTTGATTACACCCTAGCAGTTAGTGTGAAGCACTGCTTCCACCTGGAAACACTCCAGCTGGTGCTACACTACCTTGCTGTCCAAGTCTCCCTCCCTCCAGGTGACTATGTGCCTTCCCTATCTATCTGCCACACTCCCTTCAATGACTGTTTCGTGGGATAAGTGACACTGAAAGCGGGGAACCCATCACCGTCTTACTACTGTGCATTCTGGTCAAGGGACCAGATCTGCTGTTGCATGCAGAGGCTCACTTTAGATAAGCCACTCCATCCGTGGTTGCAGGGACATTGTACCGTCGCATGTACTCATGCATCTCTGGGAAGCTTTGCCTCACATAGTCTTCTGCGCTGCTTTCTCGCACGGTTCCAAACCGAAACCCTTGGGATGGGTGGTGGAGCTGAGGAGATGAAATTACAGATTAGCAGAGTCATTTGCCTCCTTCGTGTCTGGTATCTTGGTTTTATGCGTGAACAGTCTGCCAGAAATTCTCAGCATTCATAGACCTCCCTCTGGTGTTTTCCTGCAGTCAGCTTTCCACATCACAGAAAAAGTTTGAAAAGACTTACCAGGTGACTGATTAACCTCTTTGTGTACTCTCAGGATTTTCTTCAACTGTCATAACATTTGCCTTAAGACAGACACCCTGAACCCCCCAATCCAGGTGTTTACGTGGGTTATTTGTCTTTAAACCACTCAATGTTTCAGGAAGTGTTATAAGAAGCCTCCAGGATCCACTTTGTGGGGCTTCAGGTACCCAGCAAAGGACCCACAGTTTGGGTTTGTTTTGACAGAGTGTCTTTTATTGAATCCTTAAGGATGAGATTCAGTCTTCTGCAGAAGGGTAGCACCACCATTTCATTTCTAGAAGCCCAGACACCATACCACAGACCGCTGCTGTCTTTGCTGCCATTCTCCACAGAGATACTAAGGACTGAAGTGTTGTGGACACCAAGAAGTCTCCCCTGGCACTGAGAAAGAGGAAGAATACTCCTCAGCACAGCCCAGGCTGTAAGCTTGACTACTAGGCTATACACACACGGACGATTTTTGCAGTTCTGTGTCTCTTCCATTTCACAACTGGCTCCACCTTCTGTATTAAAACCCTGAGTAGTTTGCATGTTTACAAGTTTCACAGACCTCTGTTTCTAAAGTAGCCTGTTTGTCTTTTGAGCATTTAGTGACTCGTGGGAAATTCCCAAATTGCAGTGGAGGTGTCAGGCAGCGTCCTCTGCTACACCAAGCACTTCCTTGAGATGGCTGAGTGTTGCCAAGACCATACTAATTGTAAAGCCTTCAGCAACGTGCAGGCCTCTAAAAGGTCAAACTTTCAGAGCACAGGAAGCCAAATAAAGCTAAGGCTGAAGTAGTCATGCATTGTTTGATTCCCAGGAAGCTCATGGTCTTCACAGCAGCTTGCAAAGGTGATCTCACCATGGCCATGCTCTGCTTTGCAATGATCAAGCAAAGAGGTGTTCTGCCAGTCCATCTGGTTCTCTGCATTATCATCTATGTAAAACAGAGTGCAGGGCAACATAAAGCCATACAAAAGACCTTTCCCACTCTTCTCTTCAATGACTCCATGGATAATTTTAAGAATAACAGAGGTAGGATATAAATGCACTGTCATCCAGTTCAGTCTGAAAAAGAAATCAATGTTTGCTCTGAAACGCGTCACCTAGTTCACTCTGGAAAAGTTCTTTTGGATGGTATTTTGATGTCCTGGAAGCTATGAATATACTGTATTTCTGGTAATTTTTATCTATAAAATGGGCAGGTGCTTTCCACATTGTGCTCTGCTGATCTGGTCCACGTTGCAACCCAGGAATGAGACCTGTGCATAAACACAAGATTGTGGGTGTGGAGGGAGTCTTGGCACGTTTTCTGATGTATTTTGGTCTGGATGACTACAAGACAAGAAAGGCAGGCTGTGCTTCCATCTGGAGATGGCCGTAGTGGATGCTGTGCTAGAAGGATTGTGGGTGCAGAGGGAAATGTTCTTGCCTGTAAGTGTGGAAGCAGCATTCAAGTGCCAGAAAACACATAACAGAGAGTTGTGCTGTGGCAATACATTATGAAGACTTCCAGCATAATGCTTTCAACCCAAATCTAGGTCTAGTCTCAAGATGTTGACAATGACCTGCTTAAAGAATGACCTTGGAGTGGGCTCCATGCACTCTATGTCCCAAGAAGCCTGTTGCCACAGTCAGTACTATTTTTCTTAGGTTTTATTTCTTGGCAATTTCAGTGAGGAGACTGAAAAACCCACTGAGTCTCAACACTGAATCATACTCCCACCTTCCAAGTCAACTTAAGTGTTGTGATATTTGTGGCCCACCTGGTGATGCCAACTGCAGTGCAGCATCGAATCTGCAGATAAAGACTGCTGACGCCTCACTTCACTGGAAAGTATCCCTCACTCCAGACTGTCACCAATGTCTACATCTAGCTACACATTTAAGACTCTATGAGAAATGCTAGTACAAAAGACTAAACTAGATGAGTTTACTAAACTGGACTTCTGTGTAATTTTCTGTCCCAAATGCTTTATTGAGGACTGTCCATGCTTTGCTTAGTGTCAGGCACATTGACAAATTTCATCACAAATGATGACAACATTGGAAAATGTATTAGATCAAAAGTCCACCTGGCTTTATATCCTGTCTCTAGCAACACCATATGTCTGGTGGGAAGTACTAGAAAGTCTATGAAAGGAAGTTATGTAGTGATCCTTCGTATCCTACACTCTACCTGCTTATGCTAATCTATGCTTTTTCTTGAGTGTAATTATGTGTCTGTGATTTTGGCTGGGACAGCTAATTTTCTTCATAGTAGACAGTACTGTGCTGTAGGACCCTTGACTCCTTTTATGAAGGATAAATCTTAGTAGTGTTCTAATCCTCTATGTCTTTTGGAACTTATACTTTCTTCTTACTGATGCTTATCCACATAGGGAAAAGGTTTGCTTGCACCTATATGAATAGCGGATTAACAACATAAAATACTGCCAAAAGCAGATAACAGACTACCTCCATTACCTTCACTGCTAATCTACTAAAACTTCGAAGGCTTACTTGCTTCAACAGAAGATAAAAATTCAGGATGGAAACAAGACTCATCAGTTGTCACTGCACTTTCTTACTTTCTGTATTCCTCTCCACAGAAGATTCTGTGAAAAGATGGAAACCAGAAATACCTGTGGCCCACTAGGACAGGTAAATACCACAGTCTTCCTGTGAGTCTTGCCTTATTAGTTGTCTTTTTTTAAAATTTATCTTTTCTGTTTCTTATGCTCTGTTTCTTTTGTTTCTTATATTTTAAAAGTCCTATGTTGAAAGAGTCTTTCTGTTTTCTTTACTCCAATAACAAAACCCTAATGCCTAGGGCTGCAGAGAAATCATGAACTCTGAAAAATCACAGTTTGAAGAGTCAGGGAAAGATTTTTTTTGGCAATTTGGAGGAGACTTGCTTTATTACCAGTAATAGCAAATATAAAAGCTATCTTATTAAGAAGAAATAGTTGTCAAAATTACAAGCTTTTCTACAATGTAGAGACTGCACTTCTATCTATACACTACTGTGTTTTTTCATTCAAAGCTCAGTCAGTGTGAAAGGTGAATAACCATTTTAAAGCTGGTAATGGTCACAGGAACTGCTGACACTTTTTGTATCTGTAGAGTACCTGGAGATCTGCTGGTAATTCAAGTATGTTTAAAAGTGAATGAATGCAACAGCTGAAGATCAATGTCCAGACATGAGTTTCTTGGCACTCAGCTTCAATAACCTTACAGGGTCCCTCCAAAATCACATGTCTATGGCTGCAACAAATCAAAAGAACACGGTTTAACCTAGAGAAAGGCTTTCAGGGGACAGTAAGTCCTGGCTTGGCAGTTCATTGAACGAGATGTAAATATAGCTATGGGTATAGATAATATACCACTCTTTATTAATTTCTTTAACTAACAGACCTCCCTTTTGAAGACCTGGAAGCAAAGGAAATAACTTGTTCTTTTTAAAAGGGTCATTGCTCCTAAAAGTAATTGCTCCTCACCCAGTAGGCTAACTGCAGTCCCAAGCAGTGCACTTTCCTCTGCAGTGCATGGGAGCTAAGTGTTGCTGCTGCACGTGGCAAGTAACCAACCCTCTGAACGCTAGCTAGCAAGGCCACCACAGCACCACAGTGAACTGCAAACTATGCTAGCCGAGTTGGTGAGTGGGAGAAGTAGGGGAATGACAATGGCCTGGGCAATGTAACAGTCTTTATATAAATATCTCAATGGAATACTCAAAAGCCCATGTTTTTTAGGGGTTAAAGAGCTATTTAGTGTTGCTTGTGAAGGCTCTAGCAGCTAACAATATCACTTCTGCAGCTGAAATACTGGAGATGAGGGATTTCATATTAGTAAACTGAGTTTTGTATCTGAAACATTAGTGTATACCATGAACGGCCATTCTACTTATGTGCATCTCAAATTCTTAGAACTATGTCCCCAAGTCTACTGTGAGAAAGCTGTTGTGTATGAAGTTGTGAGACACATGGTCACCTCCCATTTGGATCTGGGTTAGTATGTGGGGCAAAGTCAAGAGCCGGTCATGACAGCCCTCACAGCAGAGGGATGCAGTGCCAGAGGGGGTTAAGCACTTGTCTTGAATCAGTACTCTGACTTCCCAGGTTCAGGGCCGTGGAATGTTAACACCAGATGATCTTACGATCTTGCTGCATAGGTCTGGGATGTACGTTTTGGGAAGATGACCCACCTGTGAAGTCAGAGCATTTGGGTGGGAGGACTAGGAAATGCTGCTGGGAAGTTCAGGATACAGGTGCAGAAGAAAGGCTAAATTGCTTTGGAAGTGAGTATGCTTTCTGGAATTGGGGCACCAATGCTGTCCTTGTGACCTCTAAGGACCATATATACTGTGGGATGCATGGGATGTGCTGGTATTTCCAAGAACAAGTCTCACTGTTCAAGAAAACATACCATGGGTAAGAAAACAAACAAGGGCTAATGTTTTCTTACTGTCTAAGAAAACAAAGGATAACATGAATGCCTCCAAGTGCTGGGGAGGTGAAATGGTTGTTGGGTCACTTCAGCACTGAGTCAGGGAGGTTACAATAGTGTTTAAGGATACTCAAGAGCTTTACAGAACATCCAGCTTCTCTGGCGGTGCCAAGAAAGGCTTTGGGACTTCTCAGAGTCTTATGTACCTTGTATAGCATTGTGCTACCAGATGAATGATGTTTGTGCTGTTTACTGCCAAAATCAAATACTGCAGCTACCAGTTGCCTTGGATTGTCACCCTACTTCTAGACCTTCTTGGTTTCTATCTTCTGTTGTTAAAACATCTGCTGAGTGGGAAGTGGAGAACTTGTTTTACTTGGGAAGATGTTGAGAAGAATTGGGCATCTGCATACATCTACAGCTTGGAGTGCCAATTATGCATGAAAATACCAATGTGATAAAACCACAGGAACAGAAACAGGAAAATACAGTCCTGAATTCAGGGATTTTGCATTACTTGTCACAATCCGGTTTATGTAATGTATGTATCTATGTATGTATGTCCATTGCATTCAGTGCCATCAGCTAGGCTGAGAACACCTAGACTCAGGTTTGAAGACAGTCAGGCATAGAAATCTCCTATGCAAGTTGGAATTTAAAACTGAAAATGCATGAGATGCTGCCAGCAGTTAACCTTGACATACTCTGAAGTTGGGCTGTTGTGTTTTGAGGCCTTTCTAGGAGGTTCTGGTTTCTGTATGACCTTCCAGTGCTGCAAAGCTAGAAGATCTGGCTTAAAGACTTTTCCCCCCTTAGTGCCCTGGTTGTTATAATTTTGAAGTTTGCATCACACTTGATTGTCATGTATTTATGCAGTATGTAAGACCTCCAAGTGTTCAAAATACAAATACAGTGAAAAGATGGTCTCAGCTCCAAAAAAGCAGGCAATATGGTATTGCCTTCTCATCCCAGGGAGTTTGAGCTTAATGGGAGCTGTTGAAGAGACAATGAAGGTCTAAAGACAGCAACTGTTAGGAAGTGAAATTACGGTTATTTTCTACAAGCAATGAAGTGACTGAAATCTAGGAAATGCTTTCCCAGTATTTGATGCTCTAACTGCCTCACTGAATCTGATTCAGAACTATTCTGTGCATCTTGATAGCTGGCTGGAGGAAAAATGCTTCAGGAGCTCAATTTCTAATGAGCATCTCAAATCATTAAAATGATTTCATCATTTTAACCTCTTCTTTCCAAATCAGTTAACCTCTTCTTTCCAAAATTCAATGCCATGGATTATTCTTTGAGGAAAATGAGGAAAGGGCAACTCAATATGCAGTGGAGTGCATTGCCAGAGACTGCACCCTGCAGTGACAGATGCAGAGTTAACATGGATTCAGCTTCCACCACCACCTACACTACTGCTTTTTTAACTTTAATAGGGTATAGAAAGGGGAAACATAGCTAAAAACACTTTCCTAACTTTTACAACAACTTCTGAAGAAAAATTCTTACAAAAAGGTTTCAGTAGCTCTGCCCTGTGACACCGTGCTGGTTACCTGGTGTAACACCAAGCGTAGTGTTTAATGAACATCTCGTATATCAGCAGAATTGCTGTTAGTGCCAGCATGATCTCTGCCAGGGAAACTTGTGCAGAATCTTTCACTGGCTAATCACTGGAGAGGGGCAGCATTAAGTGGTCTGCTCTGCTGTGAAGAACTGGCTTGCTTTTAGAGATCTACTGTTTTGCAGTGAGTCTTCTGTCTTCAGCATATGAAGCAATACCATTTTATCTTGCCTTATGTAACAATACATTTAAGTGGTCATCTAGCTGCTAATAGATTTCTCGTGACCCAAATGCAATTGGTAGTGCTAAGTAAAGTTTCAGGGGAAAAAAGAAAAAAATAAATGAAATTTCAAAAAATCCAAACAATTTTCATGGGCTTTTCCCTACTTGTCTGCAAGAATTTTGGAAAACCAACTAGTGAATATTTATGGGGTGCAGGGGGAGATGAAAGAAAAGAAAAATATTCACAGTGAAGCACATGAATTTCAAATGTTAGCAGATGAAAATGCACAGCTGAACTTCAGGAGGTGGAGGCTTTGTTCAGAAACTGTCCTATGTGTTCAGGCTTGGGAGTGGAGACATTCCCAGGGCCTCCAGGAGGTGGTGTATGCAGAATACATTTGAAAACTCACTCTCTCTTCTCTGTTGCGAAAAGTGTCAGTGGAGCCGATTGTTGGTTTACCAGGATAATGTCAGGTTTTGATAAAATCCTGTCTCTTTGAATCCAACTCGGCTAGGTCATTACTAGACATAAATCCTTACAGCTGCATTGAAGTCAATAAGTTTCAATCTAGAAACAAACGCATGGTCCAGTACTGACAGTTAATTCTTCTGCATTACAACAAAAGCATACATGAAACAAAACTGTGACCTAGGTCTCTGTCTAAAAATATAAAGCCTCTGTACTGACGGTCCCTGTGTGAGTGCTAATAATTACTGATAAGACCTGCACTGCTCCTCTGTGTGTTGCAGAAGCTGTACAGCTAAGGATGAGACTGGGGACTCCAGCCTGTGGTAGGCAGGTTAATTTCTGAAGATTGCCCTGCTGACTGAGTTGCTGGGCAGTGTTCTAGTGCAAAAAGCTCTGCAAGAACAGAACTCTGGTGATGAATTTAAAGGTGTGTTTATCTCTGTTTCTTAATAGTACTTCAAGGGTTTTCGGGATTTATTTCAGCTGGGATTTATTTCAGGAGAGCTGACAACTGTAAGATAGTAAATTATTGTAGGAAAAATGGATCAACTGAGGAAAAATCAAAGGCATGTAATTCTCAACAGGTAATACATCACTGTTTCTTCCACTTCCTACCTGTAACACAGGACTAATGCTGCTCTGAAGGCAGCTGAATTCCTTTTCAAATTAGAAGCAAGGGAAGGAGAGCTGTTTGGCTGAATACATGCTCAAACTATCAAAGAGACATGGGAGATTTCTGGTTAAATAATCCCCCTTGTCTCCCCACCCCGAGTCTCAAGTCTGCGATGAAAAGCTATCACAGCTCTCTACAAGCAACTGAGGGCTCGAGGGGGAAGCCTAACGTGACAGTTGCTTAAAGTGCAGGTAACTCTCATCTTCAAAACAATAATTTTTCAAATAATTTTTCTTAAAAATTTCTCCTTTTTCAGCTGTTGCTGGTTGTTTAGAGCACTTGTCAGTCCTCCTGCCCCCTGGCCATATGGCAATTGTCCCCCAGGTGCCAGGAGTGAAGACAATCCTCTGTGGTGACACTGTCTAAACTTGCAAGGCAAGGCTAGTGCTCTGTGGTTTCCAGGAAAGGAACATAAAACCATTTCATGTTGCAGATGGGTTACCAGTTACTAGGATGAAGAGGTTTCCAAGTGCAGAACTGTGTCTGGGAATTGTGGAACTGCCTACCAGCACTGTCCTAATTTCTTAAATATGTTATTTGCTATTGGCTTTCGGTTCAACAGCATCAAATGAAGGTAAATCAGAAGGAGTCCTTTGTTACTAACAGATCCAACACAGAAATTAAATGTTAGGTTTTTTCCTTCTTGGAATCAGTTTGGAACAGTGAGGCATGTGTCAAGCACAAAGTGTAAAAGAAAAATGATGGGCTCATTCGGATGCCTTGACCTCTGGCACTGTGAAATATGGATGACAGTGTTTGACTTTACCTGGTGATCAGTCAAATCTTATTGTACTCAATAAAAATGACTTTTCTTTAGAGGGCTAGACCCCTTGGCATCCCTGAAATCCAGGGGATCACTGTGGGAGCTGACTGAGCACTTTTATTACTAGGAAGGTGAGCCAGGCTGGTATCGAGTTCTATGTTTATAGATCACAGTGGCTGTGACTTTTGTGAACAATAATAAATATCCTCAATGAGGCTAGGTCAGCTGTACAATGATCTTCCAGCTGTCAGGCAGTAAGAACAACTTTACACATCTTCACTGTTCTCTGCTACTCTTTGCCCGTTACTTCATTAATGTCTTCTCTTCATATTTCCCTGCTTGCACCTATTTCTTGCAAAGGTCTGAGCCCTATTTATAATGCAGTTGCTATTTCTGGTAGTGGGCTTGCTTTGCTTTTTTTTAAAACGACATGACATATAGGTGTACTGCAGCTTAAGTTGGCAAGAAGTCATAAAAAAGCAGGTCTTGATGGGAAAGGAAACTTGATTTGGAGAACACTGGATTATCTGATAAACTGGATATGAGAATGATAAAAATCCAAACTAGACAGATTCTGAGTCTCCAAAGCTGTAACTTTACAAGAAAGCTTCAATAAGGTAATGGGGAAGCTAAACAATTCAGGTGTTCAGCACCGTAAATTACATGGGGAAACTAAAGAAGCCAAGATTTTACCTCCATCGATTGCAGGTGTCTTTCATTCCTGTATGAGATGGCTCTGCAGCGCCTGTTCTTTAATCTGACCAGAGTTTGATACTTAATTTCTCCTTTGTCTGAGATTTTTTCACTTTGGCCTCTGTGACACTTACAGTTCTCTTGAGTTCAAATCCTTCGCTGACTTATTAATACTCAGAAAAGCACCACGTATTAATTAGCAGGATGCAATGCTGTGAGTCACAACCTTCCTGAATCCAATGACTTCCTGCACAGAAACATATGCTCTATAGATTTTGGAGCCAACTTCTTTTAATTGTAAAAAGAAAAGAATCCTGCAGTCCTGTACATATACTAACCTCCACGGGAGCAATAAGACTTCTGTTAACACCACTGAGTTTGTTGGTTGTTTTTTTGCTATACAATTTAATGCATTAATGCATATTTAAATACATGCTATTTCATTACATATTTAAGACATAGCCGTGCAAGTGGTGCTCCTTATAATGATTCATCTTAGGCTGCTGCCGTGAAAGACCATAGCAGTCTTTGAGAGCATTTTCTTCACTATAATTCTTACATGACTTTCATTTTTTCAGGAAGAAAATGTATCGATAAACACACAACAGTTATGGCCTCACTCTAAAACTTGCTGAACTTTGAGGGAAAACATCATTAAGTGCAGGGCTATTTGAATCATGCCTCTAATGATGAAAAAAGCCTATGAAGTGGCTGGACCTTTCCTCTTCTATGGTTTGGTATTGCTAAAGCTCAACTGCAGTTACTTGCCAGTTGGTATTTCTGGACTGTTTTATTACACAGAACAGGGAGGTTTTAAATTATTTAATAATGGCCATAAGGCCTCTAAATTTACTGAGATTTTCATAAATCAGAAATGAGAGCTTGCACCCTCGCATTTGATATTGTAAACCCAGAAAAAATAATCTGAGTGATTGTACATAGTGAATTCCTGAGTAACAAAATCTCAGAAATACATTATCTGGATTACTCAGAGTGCTTAGGTTTTTAATAAAAAGATGGGACAGCTCCTAAGAGCAAGTGTTCAGACTATGGACTGGAAGAGAAGCAGAGATTTCTGAGGACTAATCCCAACGCACACCAAAGTGTTGAAAGGACTCGCTGATGTGGCTTGGCAGAGTGACTGCAGGTGTCTGCAGTGTATTCCTTGGGGCATCTACAGTTTTTGTGAGACATCAGTGCTGGCCATGCTAGTACACCATCATGCCTGATGGAGAGAAGTAGACACTTCCAGGGAACGGTTTAGGCGATCTCCTAAGTTAAGTGTCTTCAACAGCAGCCCCATCTGCCTACCTCTCCCAACTAACTGTAAAAGCATGTTAGACTGAGTAAACTACAGATAATGTCTCCAATGCAGACAGGTAAAGTTAGGTGAGATAACACAATGGAATTGCTGATGGTGGGATTCACAAGTGTAGCTCTTTTTGTTAAATGAATCTGAACAGGTTCAGTATTTTCTGTCAAAATACAATGTGAAAAGGAACTTTGTCATTGTCAGAGGGTGTGTTGAAGGTGAAGTGATCCACAGGAGCAAAAATACAGCCACAGTAAATTAACAGATATAGGTTCTTAAGTGTATCCTAAAGATGGCAAAGAAAAGCTAACAGCCGTCACAGAAGTGACAATGGTCGGACAGCACCTGAAAAGCTCATCGTATTGTTGAAAGAATGACACTTTTAGAAGAAAGAAAGGCCAAGCATTGGACTACCTTATGGAAAATCTGTCCAGCTCCTTGACTTCTGCGTTGTATGCTTTATTGTTGGCATGTTTGAAATGTTTCTTCTGTCCTCTGGGCTTCCACAATTATTTTGCCTCAGTCTGAACTACTCAACATGCTCCTAACTTTATGGTACATGTCCGACATGTGCTCTTGCATTAGAAGCCTGAAAGCAAACTCCCTGTTTCGAGTCCCCTTGCCACTATAAAAACCCACTCCCTGGGGAGATCCTGTAATATATAAGGCCCTATTTTTGGATTTGATAATGAAGAGTTTTACTGGATCTGAGCCTTAGCTGCAGGCTTGTTGGGGAAAGGCAGGCACTGACACTGCTATGTACTCACAATAATTTTTTCTTTTCTCTGTCTGTGGCAGACCTACTCACATGCAGATAGTACTGCTTTTTGGAAACCATACTGGAAACTGAAACATAGAATATCTGGATTTGTCATAAGACTGGCTAAGAGAGTCAACAGCCATAAAGATACATGCTTCTGAAGCAGAATGGTCACAAATTCTCCTTTTTGTACCCAGAGCCTCCTGTTTATTATCGTGTCCCTTCTCTGCTCAGCCCATGCCTGCAAGGCTGCACACTCAGCTTGGTACTGTAGATCTGTAATGAAATCACCTCCTGTCCATCAGGAAAAAGATGACAGCTGCCATCTGTCCACGAATTACCTGTCCTTGACTGTGTACCTGCATGCTCCTCTAGCACCAGCTCTGTTTTAAGGAGTTTCTTTGCCACTGTGAAAATGTGTGCTGGCCCCAGTGAAGGATAAAAACTTTAGGTGGTGGCTTTCTCAACTATAGATGAATATAATGTCATCACCAAGGGGCTAAGGAGTTATACAATAAACAAGGTGACAAACGAGGTTGGGAGATGTCAGGAACAAAGCCAGCTGTCTCCAGCCATTACAGGTAGGTAGGACAAATGATCAGACCAGCCCAAAGGCAGGCTGCTGGTTTACATGCCTGTAGGCTGAATAACTGACCTTGTAAAGAAGTCAACTCATACAACAGCATACCTGGTCTGTTGAGCACTCTGGCAAAGAGGAGTGTTGGAATATTTTGTCCATCCAAAGATGTGACATTAGGAGGAAAACTGAAACAAGCCTCTGTGATTCAGATAAGAGAAGGGGTAAAAGCAGTATAAAATGGTCCAAATACAATGTGTTTCCTCTGTCTTTATCTCCTCTATCTGCAAACAAACTTTTAAAACTCTTTGCCATGTACTGTAGAGAGCTTCCTAAGAGGGAATTAGGACACTGCTGCAACTTTCATCCAGGTAACTAACTGCTCATCCTGTAGCTATCCTCTTGCACCCAGACTGAAGATATTCAGGTGAGTTTCTTCTCCAAAAGCTGTGTTTTACAGTTTCCCCTGACAAAAGATGATGGTCTAAAATGCATAAGATTTGAAAATGGGGGGAGAGAGGGCAGCTGTGGCCCAAATTGACTATTCTTTTAGAAGATTAAGTTTTTAAGGTGGCAGGACATTAATACTTGTGCAACTTTCTGGCTATGATGTAGCTCCTACCATAAAAAGTCACCTGAAATGTGACCTGGTAAAGGGAGTAGACAGATCTGATGGATACACCAGATGTTTGGTTTTAGTGACCCACCCTTGTTAAGATTCTTACACAGAAAAACACATACTAAGTTCTCTAAATTCAAGACAAATTTCAGGAACTTAATTATCCTGCCTCCCACTGCTTGCCTTCTACTCTGGTTTGTCTTGCCTCACTGGCTACTTCACCTTCAGCAGTGTGATGTTATTTATAGATTTCCTTACTTCTACATCATTAGTGCATTTAAAGGTCCAACAGAAGTATCTCTAATTCTGTGTTCCACTATACTTTGTAATTAGTGATTGTACTGCAATGCATTTTCTTTTGATTTCTGATGACAATGTTGTACCTTCAAGGCTTCAGCAATATGGAAGACCATGCTTCCTTTGGTGAGCTGCAATGAGCAACTGCTAAAACACTGTACTGCTTGGTCAATTAAACATCACTGTTCTAACACGGATTTTTGTAGAAAGGCAGATGCTCTTTATTCAGGCAATATCTAACCTTGTCTTTTTTTAACAAGAAGAGAGAGCATAGATATTCCTGGCAATACTGACTTTAGATACCAGGTTTCTATTCTTGGAAAAAAAACCTTTTAATTTTTCCCCACTTGTCTTCCTTCCTGACTGTTTGCAATCTCAGATTCTATCTGTTGTTGGTGGCTGACAGCCTGAAGAAATTATATATCTTACCTCAAGAAGGTTGCTGCTCTATTTTGGGCTTTGTTTTTTAAATACATTTCAAAAGCACAGTATAAGGACATACGTACCATGAGAGCAGCAGGAGAATGTTTAAAAATATATCAAAATTAAAAAGATTATTTCTGCATCCTGCTGCCTTCTTTTGGAAATTAGTCTCCACCACTGAAAAGAAAGAGTAAGCAGATCTGGAAAAAAACCCACAAATTCTTTAAATCACATAAAAAATGCTTAAGTAACTAACTAAAAAGTGGCGCATGTACCTCTGCAACTGTTGGACCCCAAACATTTCCTAGATCTAAGCTTGAAGTCTTAGAGAGAACTCTGAATGGGCATAACTCAGGCTTCGTGTGAGAAAAGGTTAAACCAATACATTTTCTATTATAACTACTCTTACAGGCTAAGACTTTGGAGGAAAATGCATGAATGAAATATACAAAACTATTTTGCAGTTCATGTAATGGCAGGCAATCCTTTCCCACAAAACCTACCTTGTGTTATTCCCACACTGGAAAGTGGTAACTACTCAGAAGCTTAGATCTAGTCCATGAAGCAGAGAAGTGCCTGTCTAGGAGAGGCCAGTAATGCCACTGATTTAGTGGGATCACTTAGGTTACTGAGCATAAGTCATCAGTGTTTCTGTTCAGGACTATGACCTGTGTTTGTAACACCTAATATGCTTCAATACTCTGCACCCAATTTTGCAATTCAAGGTTTACAGTGCAGCTTTAGAAAAAATTAATTTTCTTGCAATTGCAGAGATTTCAATACCTGTCTTGGGAACTCCACGTAAGGTCACAATAGTGATGCAGAAAAACAGGATGTAATCTGATGAGATTTGATTTGATGGATTAGGTGATGTCCATGCAAAAAAGCAGAGGACTAACCTCATTTTCAAGCCAATATTACAGGTCACACAATGACTGCAACAGAGATATGCCTGGAGCTGGTGAAATTCAGCTGACAGCTCTCACTTGCTTATTCAGAATACTTTGAATAAAACAAATGCATGATTGCTCGACTTTTGCAGCTTATATTGGTGAAGTTGTTGATGTAGTATTTATGGTATTTTTGCTGGGAGGGGAAGGGCAGATTATTAGTAGCAATTTGCTTTAAACCATGAATAAATTTTCACACCTTCCCTGCAGAAACTGCCAACTAAACAAGGGAAATTTGCCATTGCCACACTGTCCCCTAGAGTGACCGTCAGGTGAAGAGGATGGCTGCTTGTGTCACCTGCAGCCATGTATTCTCTCTACAAACCATTCTGCATGGTTTTGTGTTTTCACTATCATTGCTTAGTGACAAATAAAATCAGAATAGCCTTATAAAATGACTGGACTTAAATCCCAACTGAATATCCCTTCACCCCCCCCCTTGGGAGTAGCAGAGAGAGGGCATGGAGGCAGTTCCACTTCTAGATTTTTCCTTGCCTTACCAAAAAGCACTAGGAAGTCTGAGGTATTTGCAGATGGGTTGTCTACAACATCACCTCCTCCCACCACAGTTCCCCAGCATAAATAACATTGCAAATCAAATGTCTGACGACTTGTAAAGTGAATTCCACTGTTTTGATGCAGAAGGTAGGATTTTTCAAAAGATTTCAGTTCTTCTCCATTTGATTTAGCATTCATGGGGAATTTTGCCAGTAACGGCTCTGTAAGTGTCATTATGGCCTGTGAAATACTTGCAAATTCCCACCTAGAACATCAGTGGTTTGCATTTGTGCTATGTGGTTGTTTTGTTTGAGCAGATCTCAGGATGACCCAAATCATCCAATCGATCAAAACAACTGCAGGCAAAGGGACTCGGAACTGAAATCAAACCCCTTACCCTCCACATAGCAACAGGTTTTCTTCCCTGCAGTGGGCAACACCAAAATTCTTCACCTTCCTCCTCACCCTCAATCTTTGAGATCCGCCCCCTACACGTCTACAGTTGTTTAAAGATCCTGTCGCTGAACTGTTCTGCTGCAGTGCCATCAAGCGGTAACCATTTGTAGTGCAGCTGCTGTTCACACAGATTGCTTTCTGATTCTATTAGAAACCATAAATTATGCAGCAGTGAATTCTGACAGGGAAGAAGAAAAGGCTGAGTTAATAACAACAGACATGATTTACCTTTGGGTCATGTATTCCAGAAAGTTCTTCATAGATTTTCTCTCCTACCATGACAGCAGCTAGGTTGGCTGTATATGTGGACAAACAAAACAGACAGAAAATAGCCCACAGATTCATTAAAAACCTTCCAGTCCAGCACTTGGGGGGTTTGATGGCAGCTGTTCTTCCAAACAAGATCGCGTAGCAGACGTTCAGAGCAGAGGAGAAAGAGAAGACTTTGTTCCTGTTCCTTCCCTTGGGGGTCATCCCAAAAGGACTTTTCCATTCATATAAAGTGAGGAATATAGCTGTGATGTGGAGAGCAACAAATATCCCCAGCCACATAGTCCAGTGAAGTGGCCACATAAAGGCTCCAATAGGAGCGGCTGTGTCTCTGGTCCTTACCAAGATGCCCAAGCTGGTTGAAAAAAAAGGGCTGGTAAAATCAATCACCTGGCTTCGGGCAGTGTTAATGCTAAATGACGTCACTGCCATATGAGCTGTGCCAGCAAGAAGATCTCCCACCAGCCCTGTCCAGTGGCCATTCTTCCAGGCTCCGTATTTTCCATCACCAACAATGTACAAGTCAAAATCAAAATTCATATCCTCAGCTAGCTTCTCCAGCAGGTCAATGCAGTAGCCATAGCAGCACTTCTTCAGCTCAATGGGAACAGTGTCATTCCCTCCTTGAAGGGTTTCAAACAGGTTATCCAGCACGGCTGAATCATTGGTCAGAGGATCCAGGCACAGCTGCCCTGCTGGGCAAAGACCTTCATCATCTACATCTCTTGTAAAGACGAATGGATGCTCAATGAGAGTTACTACTCTGAGGTGCAGCCGGGTGGGGTGCTGCATATGATTTTTATGTCTCTGGGCCTGTTCTGGCCATATCCCATAGTCCATGATTATCTTCCCTTCTTGCCAGCTCCCCAGACGAGTCCACATCGGGTTCCCGACAGGGTCGTGCTGCAGATTCCAGATGAAGAAATTGTTTTCTGAGCTGACGATGGAGGAGCCTTTCACCTTAATGTGGCCACTGAGACCATCAAAAGTTGTGTTGGCTAAGAACCTGTTGGAGGGAGAAAGCAGAGTAATCAGAAGCAGACAGATTAAGTCATCATACTGAAGTATATGCAGACACCATAAATTATGTTTAAGAGAATAGATTAGGGATGTTGTTGAACACCTGGATCATTGATAGCTTTCCTGTGGCACAACGAACAAGCAACTTATTTATGACTAAAGCACTTGGGAACGCTTTCCTACATTTCTTACCTAATGTAGATTAAAACTCTTCAAGAAAAAAATTGTTTTACTTACTAGAAAAAAATGCATGAGAGAACACCAATTTTTTTCCGTTCTCTTTGCTTTGTACATTAACAAAACATAGGTTAGTTCTCAGGTGAAGTCACCAGAATTATAGTAATTTTCCTAGATAAAAGTATGTATGAAAATGGAAGAATGTGAATTATGTTTGAAATGTCCTTTCAAGAAAAATCCTATAATCTCAGAAAGATTTAGCTTACAGATGAGAGGCTACTGAAGTGCTGTCAACACCTTTCAAGCACTCTGAAGTAAACCTATCTAGATTCAAAAATGTAAATTTGGCATTGGTAAATCACTGTTAGCCACTTCAGAATGAAGAAAGGGACTCAATGCAAAATGTTGCCCTAGGACAGTAAAATTTAATTCTTACCAAAAAAAAGAAAAGAAAAGAAAAAAAAATTGTTAAAAATATGTGCAGAAATAATGTTTTTAAAAGTGCAACTTTGATATTGTAGCAGATCTCATGAAGTGTGCCAGTTTTGCGCTGAACACTTTGCATTGAGATTTCTGGGCTTTTACTATTCCTTTGTACTGAGTGGCAATGTTTGCTAGTAGTTGTCCTCCCTGTATATTGAATTTAGCTTCTGGTAAGTCACTATCAAAGAGGCTAAAATGACATGGATAAAGGAGCAGGCAACTGAGCAGGAAATAAGTGTTATAAGGAGAAAATATTTTTTGTAAACTCCACGACAAGCTGAACTGCACTCTGTTAATATTAAAGCTGATAAGCATTTTGCAGGGGCTGTAGAAATCTTAGCATGGTGGTTCCATTAAAAAAACACTGAGTTAAATTGCTGCTAATATGGTGTAAGTCAGGCACGTATTTTTCACTAAGAGGCATTCCGAAGACAGACTGTTTAGCTGTCATAGTAGAATATAACACCTCACATTAGTTCTGGAAATTGGATGAAAGCAAGTATTGAAGGAAGTATAAAGGCTATAGCTGTCATTCCAGCCTCAATAAGCAAGACATAAACTTTAAGGAGTGTTAATTGTTTATCAATATTTAGAGTCGATAAAAAAGAACCTCAAATTGATTTGAAAAGGATAAATCCACAGCAAGTGTGTGTGCATGCATACTCATGCCCAGCCTCTACCCTTAGTTTTGACACTTCTGGTGATTTTTGATGGAGTTTCAGCAGTTAGAACTCTGGACTGTGAATGTCTCAAGATCGTACCAGGTTTTGTTCTCAACAAAGGTTAATTTACGGGATTAAATAATATAGTTTTCAGTGTGGTAATGTGTGTGGCAGCATTCTCTAAGATGGCTTCAAAATTCTTCTTATGCAGTCTATTTTGAGCAGGTTGAGTTTGGAGAAAGATGACATAGCTAATGCTGTCAAAACCAATTGATCTACACATGTGTTAACTTGGGGCAGAAAATTATGCCTGAAAACACAGATATAGGTGTTCATAAATGGGACAGATGCATGAAGGTGGTTCTCTTTTTTGAAATCCTTTACCATTTAGTCTAGTCCTGGCTAAATGATACCGTAACTTCATTAACCAGTGGTGTCTGCCACTGTTGACTAGTTCTTTCCTCCTACCCTGTGTTACGTATTTGACAGTGTTATTTGCCTATTTGTGTATGGAAACACTATCAAGGCAAAATTTATAGGGAAGGCAATCTTAAGCACTAAAGAAAGGTTTATGTGCTGATAAACTTATCTGATTTTTATCTCTCCTCCTCAGCCTTTGTAAAAAAATGTGCACCTTCTTCCTTACAAGCCTTGTTGGGCTTATATGCTGAAGCCATCACTACAACGGTAACAGTAAAACCACTCCATGTGTGGATGGATCTGTATGTAAAATTTTGAAATAATTGTTCAAGTGTAGAAAATAGCATTAACAGTTCACAAAATGCCAAAACTGAGGAAGACGAGTTCTCAGATGGAATTAGCTAGTGAAGTTCTGATGAATTTGGCCCCACATTGCTACTACAGTACAACTTGGATATCAGAATGCTGCAGACCAGGTGCTTCGGGAGGAGAGGAAGCTATGGAATAATGCATTAGATTTATTTTCTGCAGGTGGAATGAGAACAGTGGAATTTATGCACGGTGTTCTCTGACTATGTGCATGTGCAAGTGTGCCCATGAGGGTGAATCGAGCCCTCTGTACCTGTCCTGTGCTGAATTGTGTTAGACGCAGTGACCTGAGAGATTTAGTAGCATTTAAATGTATGGCTTCGCTACCGTATCAAGCTAGTGGCTTACTTTTGCAGCTGATTTGCATGTTGTATATTTTTCATACTCACAGGACATGAATCAAAATAAATGAGGGAAACCATGTGGGAGACACATTCTAACAATACTTTGTTTTTATACATGAGTGGCTATGGCTGCTAATCATTTGCATATGCTGTACGCAGCACTAGTGAAATTCACGCCCTGGACTTCAAGTAAAAATTCCCTTCTCTCACTAACTTTAGGAAATAGGTAAGACAATCTGGCTACATTATTTAAGCCAGCAATCTCTAGTGCGAATATCTGGGAATTGCAAGTGCTAAGTATTGCACAGACACATTGGCAATATCTGAGCAATACCTTTTCAGCACGGCAACTGACAGATTTGTGTGGAAAGACGGTGTGTACAAATTTCAGAACGTGAAAGGCCAGGCCCTCCAGTCTGACGGCTGAATGGATTTCCTTAATGCTATGCCAATGTGTGTGAGCTGATGATCACACCAACAGGGTGCGATAGCTGCATCAAAGCTTCACTCGTGTCACTTCAGTTTGACCAATGAGTCCAAAGTGTGTCATTTGCTCAGTTCAGCTTTTTGTGTTTTTCGTGTGCTTTGTTGTATGAACTACTCATTAGAGCTCTAGCAGTACTACCATACTTCAGCACTGGTATCTTTTTAGTACCATTAAGAATGATCTAATTAAATGATTTCATTTTCTTCCAAGCTTGATGGCTTGGTCATTCCACATCTTTCTTGGAAAGTTTACCGGAGGCAAGAACTGGAATAGGCAAGCAAATAGCAGGCTGCTGAAATTACCCAAGAAGCAGAGTTAAAGCTTTAAGACTAGTAAAGCTGTAAGACTACTTAAAACTATAAGACAAAGATGAGGCTTTGAAATTCTAATGCCTTGTTCTGTCGACAAGGATGCTCCCATGAGCAGGCAGGAACAGATCAGGGAATCAATTTCATCACAAGAGGAATGAAGGACTGAGACTTAGAACAGTATAATCTTCAGGGGGTTGTACATCTATATCCATACCCATATAGATAAAAGCATGCTTTGCCATGGACCAGATCTCAGTCTTGTTCACAATCATTATTCTGCTCCTGGGTGGCATGTGTCAGACATGTCTGCACAGACAACGTGAGTGGAGTGTTGTCAATGAAAGCTCAGGTGTCCATGGTCGCAGCTTGTGGGACTGCTGTTTAACTACACACTGCAGTTAAGGGAGGTGAGGTTCTGTGCCAGTGTGCCTTCTACATCCCCATTCATAAAATGGATGGGGCTGGTCACAGTTAAGCTACTCATCAGTGCTTCACACCTGAGAAATTACTGGTACCACTCAGAGTTAATAGCTATGTTGCTAACTCAAACACCTCAGTACTGGCCATCAGGTATGTCTCACTGGTGTACTACAAAACCAGCTGCAGTGATTCAGGACAAGGGTTTATCTGGTGTGTTATTTTGTCTTTAACAGGGTCCACAAGCAGGTGCCTAGAGAAAAAAATGCTCAGCATATGATCCTTTTTTCTTTTCCACAATACCTTTACTGAGATGAAGGGACAAGAAATTTCATAGATGTGAAATTGCATATTGTCTCCCAAAATACAAGTTATAGCAGCCACTGTTCATGACAGAGCTAATAGTAGAAAGCAATGATAAAGAAATATTTTGCAAGAATACTTTTAAGAGCTTTAATTTTGCCTTCCTTTTTATTTGTCCCTTCCTTAACCCTCATGAAGTCTGTTCATAAAACTACTGTCCTCAAATATTTGTTACTTTAAGAAGGCCCTTGCTGAGTTTTACTTTTCAGGAACTTGGGCCTGATATAGTTAAAATACCCAGAATAATGAGACAAAATTCATATCACAAGTCAGTGGGGATACTGCAAGCCAGTGCAGTATTTATTCCCAAGCCTTGTTTCACTCTTCGGAAACAGGGGGGTTTTGACCCCTGAGCTATGAACAAGTGCTGGCTATTGAACTCTTAGGTTCTCAGACGGCTGTGCTTTGAGCAATGCCATTACCATACTATTGTGAAGTCACAGTTCAGATAAAATTAAAAAAAAAAAAACTTGAAAAGATACTTCACGAACTTTTATCCTAACTCCATTCAACAAAATCAGATGTAATGGGGGGAAAACATGGAACAGTCACTGGATGTAAACCAGCTGATGAATTCACACTTAGTAAAGACCTTCTTGTTCGTTTTCAAAGAGAACCATGCAATTTTTCCTCTCCATGTTAAAACTCGGAGTATTTCTAGATGCAAATCCCCAAGCATTTCTTGGAAATAACTTCAGTACAGTGACATGCAGTGGCCTACAGCAACAGTTTTAGCAGAAGCTGGAAGAGGACGCTCCCACACCAAGCAACAGAGGAGCACTTCCTGGTTTTTGACTGCTCTCACCAGCACCAGTGGCCTATGAGGTGGTCAGAGGTGCATCTTTTTTGTTTCTTTTCCATGGAAGCGCACTAGCACAGGCTACACATCTGCTTTTATACTCCCTGATTGCTTGGGTAGTGCAAATATTCTTACTGTGTTTTGCATTCTCCCAAGTATCTCAAAACCTCAGAGAACATGACATTAGCCCTGACCTTTCAATCTAACATGCATAAACACAAATACAAGATACTTCCAGAGCACAGTCCGTAACCTTGCCTGTGTTTACTATGTGATCTCTACTTCTGTGGAACAGTGCCTCCTCCAGCTGTCTTAATCTCCCTCTGTGGCTAAGAGGCTAAGTTCATTACTTGTCCAGAAATAGTAAGGCAGGAGGAAATATTGAAACAAATTTGTGTATGAGGGATGGTTACATGGTAGCTAAGCCAATGGGAATGGCGGTGGTGATGGTGAAATTGTTTTTCTTGTATACCACAAATATTAGCCACAAAAAGAAAAAAAAAGGAAACACTTACTTCGATAAATACTGCCCTGAAGTGATATTCCTTTCATCTGTGTCCATGCAATTCATTGTACTTGGAATAAGAGCTAGTTCAGGTTGAATCATGGTGGCTGCTGCTACAGCTCTTGCCACCAGCTCCATTGCATCCTGTACATAATGCTCAAAGACTGACTGTGTTGTCTTGCCATGTGCGATGAGACCGAGTGGCAAACCTTCTGTCCTCAGTTCTTCCACATTCTGTGAATCCCCAATAATCCAGTGAAGTTCTGGAGGCATCACACCAAACTGGGTAGTTATTTCAAAAATCCTCCGTGTTTTTTCCATGTCACATCCAAACATCACCATGGTAGATGTTGTGTCTTTGATGCTGTCCAGGTAGAACTGTAAGTAGTTCAGAAGGTCACTGGCTGAAGTGAGGTTTGCTGTGATGTTTATAATGGATCCCAGGTGGAACTTGGAGCTGTGTTCTGTGAGGAAGAGAAAATCTGTGATGTTCCACTCCTCCTGGCATAGCATCAGGCTGAAATTATACCAGTTGTTCATTGCAAGGATCGAGAAAGTGACATCAGCATCAGAACTCAGCGAGTTTTCTAAACTCATCTGCAGGTGAAGGGGATTCTGTAGTTAAAAATATGAAAGACAACTGATCAGAAATATACTGGACCCAAAGTTAATGACTTCGCGTATTTTTTATTCACTCATTAAGTTCAAAGTAATCACCTATCAACCAAGAGAACTGTGTGAGAAAAAGGGAAACTTACACCCACCCAGCTTGAACGGACTGTGATTCATGGGCTTCTTTGGCCCCAATTTGAGTAAACTTTAGTAGGCACTAACGAGTCTCTTTCCAAGAATTTGTATTTCTGTCAATCCATTTGTACTTTTGGGACTTTTTGACATTCTCCAGCAAAGATTTTCGTGCTTCCTAACAAAGGTATGACAAGGCATGCCCTTACTGTTCAGGTTCAGTCCTTGTGTTAATGTTCAAATTCAATGGATGCTGACAAGTTCTTCAGTAAACAATAAGAAAAATAAAGAAGAGCTTTCAGTTCTTTTTATTACCTTTTATTTTGGTAGTTAAGGGCTTTCTTCACACAGACACATGAGTAACCTAATTAAACAGATCACAGTCTACAATCAATGTACACCATGTACTGCCAATAAAACATGAGAAGATTGATTCTTTGGTAAAGAACAAGTTACTGAAAGCACAAGAGACTAAGATACGCAGACTCTGGTTTCTGAGCTGGAAAGTATTCCATAAATATGCATTCCATACTAATTTATTCCACGTTGTTGATGATATAACAGAAATGAACCCATTACATTTCCCAACCCCACTGCCCTTAGCTTTA
The DNA here is from genome assembly GCF_017639655.2 of Falco naumanni. NCBI lineage: Eukaryota > Metazoa > Chordata > Aves > Falconiformes > Falconidae > Falco > Falco naumanni. The sequence continues at coordinate 9,750,138 of NC_054080.1, forward strand.
TCTTTTCCAGAAAAGGAGAAAGCATCTGAGGCTAATTTATCAGTTCTCTTAAGGTAAAAAATTTTTCCTTCCTTATTATTTGATTCATAAATACTTTTCCCTTACTTTTATTTCTCTCCCTTCCCTGTGGTCCCAAAAATAAAGTTAAATTTTATCTGCAGATTTTGTAAGGAAAATTAAAGACTCCAAGCAATTTCTAGCATTTTGCTACAAAATAACTCTCCACTCTACCAAAATGTTTCTATCAGGCCTTCAGCTAGCTTATATATTGTTCCAACTTTTGGTTTCACCCAAGAACTTGACAGTCTTCAGTGTGGCTTTGCTAAAATGTTACTTTACTTTACATTGGCATTTGATTCCAGCCATGAGACTGTTCAAAAAATGTGAATTACAATGCCTGTTTCAGTGTAACTTTTGCTTTGAGATCTTTGTTGTGACTTTATGTTAACATCTGTCTGTATTCATGCCCCCTCAAATTTTATCTTACCCTATACAAGTACCTGAATTTTATCTTTCTACCCATTAAGTTACTAAACACTTAAGGTCTGTTCTTCATTCTCTTAGGTTTTCAGTAGTTAACATGTATAAGGAATCACACCTTTACTGTGTTTGAAGTTGGTATAAAATGCTGTCATTTTGATTCTGATAGTATTTTACTGTTCATTATAGTCTCCAGTTTGTCTGGATCTTAAAAATGACATTTGAGATTTGCAATAATATGATAATGCTCAATTTACACTAGTTTTACTAAAATAAAACACTGGGCTCTCCAATACAGATATAAGGGGTGGAATCGAAAAAACCCACACACCTGAAGAGCTAAACCCTGTTCATAAGCAACAAGGTTTTATTGTGTTAATTTGCAGTTACATGAACTTGTCATCTGTTTTCCAGAGCAGATAATTTACACTCATAGCTTGATAAAGAGAATACTGTAATTGAAGATGCTCTCAGCTCTTTTTGTTATCTCTTGCATTTGGCATCTGTGGCCTTTTTTTACACATTCACATGAATAAGCTAATTAAAGAAAGCACTGTCAACAATTGATACACATCATGTACTGCCAACAAGACACACTCTTTGGTAAAGGACAAGTTACTGAATGCAGAAGCTAAGCTGTGCAGACTTTTCAGTTCTAAGCTGGAAAACATTGCTTACTAATTAAAATACATGATTAGTTCCAAAAAAAGAAAAAAAAAAAAGAGCATTGTGTATAGTATCTGGGTTTAGAAAGCTGATTTTAATAAATTAATCTCTGCAAACGGAATCAAGACAAACTTTTTTTCTGAGGTTATGAGACCATCAGGTAAATTAATAACTCTAGTTTGTCTCTCACTGCAAATAGAAGGGAGAAAGGATTTTCCTTGTGTCCTCTCTGTCCCAGATCAAGTAAAAGTATGAATATTTTACATGATGATCTGCCCACAATCAGCGAAAGTTTACAAGTCTGCTGGCTTAGTTAATTTGAGTGTTATAGAAGAAATTAGTTATTCAGTATACGCAGAATATTTTGCATGTATTAATGACACCACACAACCTGATCATAGCTGTATAAGGAAAAGCAAATGTCTTCAGTATATTCAGAAGTATAACAGCCCAAACATAGTACTATAGCTATTATCATATAGACACAAGTTTATGAAAAAAATATCTACTGGATGCAGAAAAACAACCATGCACTGATGAGTGACCAAAGTCTGCCATAACAGCGGTGTCCACTGTTGAAAAAAACAGCCCCAGCAACCAAACTTCAGCATTTGTACTGCTTAGTTTGTCCCTGGTCTGGTCTTGGCACATGTCAATTGGCTTTCTCACACCATGCACTGGCAGTTTGGATCCTGGCACATTTTGGGAATCACTCCCAGCAGGCAGTATGGATAAGACTGCATGACAACTGGCTTTCTGTCTTATGCAGTGGGTTTAGATCTTTGAAGACTTCTACACCCTCATGCTAAACACACAGTGCATATGCACAGTTCCACATATGCAAGACCGCTTCTTCTTGTCTACAGCACATTTCTCCCTGAATTAAAACATTTTGAACTGATAAAAGAGACAGAAACCACAAAAAATTATACCTTAGGGTCACTGGGCATTACACCAGTCCCAGAGCAAACATAGCACCAAACACATACAGTCTAGATAAAGTGAAACTCTGCCTGTGGGTCAGAAAACTGGACATAATTTTCTTTAGCAGTGCAGGCGAAGGCATTTTGCATCTGACCTGGTATTCTCAGGTGCAAGGCTGGACTCTCCCATAGCACTGCAACTGCAGGCTTAGACTTCAGGAGCTCTAGTGTCAGTCCCTGTATTATGTGCAACATACCTGGATGTGTCAGTGTGGTCCAACAGACTGTTCTTGTATTGAGGCACTGCTCCTCACTGAACAGAGATGGATTTGGGATAACCTGGCTTAGACTAAGCCTGTGTTGAAAAGTGCTTCTTGGTGCAAAACCATCGGCGCTTCAGCTATCACTTTCAAAACGCCACAGGTGCATCTACGTAAGCACTTCACCACCACTGCAATTTATCAGTTGCTAAATTCCCTGTTAATGTGCTTGAAAGGTAAATGTTCAGCCCTGAAAATGTAGCAAAATTGGTCTCTTTTTATCAATTGTATTGGGACTGCAAACCTTGTCTTCAAAATTTTTCTGATACAAGACTATACCTAAATTTCTGTCACTAGGCATTTATCTTCTGCTTAACTTTAAGATAATTCTTACCCCACTATGCTTTAGACGTTGGGGAGGAACAGCCATTAATGTCTGCTTCGTACTGCAACTCAGGGAAGGCACCCTGATGGGCCTCATTGTTACACATCTCAACCAAAAGAGCTCTCTGTGGTCTCATCTAGAGAGTGGTTGGTTGACTTCACTGGTTTTATATGCAAAACAAGATCCTTTTAAGAAAGGATGTGGAGATGTTTGGATTTAATACCTTCTTAATTTTATTTTGAAAGGTTTATTTGTCATTTGTAGGATGCAGTTGAACATATAAGCTCTGACAAATTTACACCAAAGTCACATCCCAGTATACAACCTTTGATATTACCGTGTTCTTAATGCTTTTACAGATTTTTTATTTGTCTTAATTTAAAATAAACTACTGCTTTTTAAATGAGGAACTTCTGAAAATTGTTTAATTGGTCATTCAGTAGCAATCACTGAGACAGCACAATTTCATAGCAAAGCCTTTTGACAACTGCAGTGATAGTTTAGATGTGTCTAACTTTCTACTTATCATGGAACATAAGATCTATAAGATAATATCAGTGTGTTGAACTATGCCCATCCATGCTTATTTAAGTTCTTAGGCAAACTCCTCCATTACTTCACTCTGGAAATTTGTAAAGTTTGACTATTTCAGTTAAACTGTCAATTAAAACTGATACAGAAATTCACTTGCTTTGTTTACATTTGAATTTAAGCTGTCATTAAAGATTATATGACTTATATTAGGTTTTTTGTCAAAATACACACATTTAAACCTAATTTGAATAATGTTAATTGTGATCTATTTTTAATAATGTGTTTGCATTTACATAGTGTATTGCATTTACATTACATACATTATGTAAATGCAAACTAGCAAGAATATTTCCTATGTCTAGGAGAGCTTAATTTTTTATTGTACGTCATTGGCTCCCGTTTTAAAACCAGCCATGATCAACTGACTTCAGTGTTTACTGGGTAAAGAACAGGCCTAGAATCCTTAATTTCTGATAAATCACCTTCAGATCAGATGTCAACAGTCTTTCCACTGACTTTCAGTGGGCTTTGGACCATGCCATTCATGGAATATTAAGCTTTACGTGGTCTGATGTGTTTCACTCCTGTACATCGGCAGAGAGTGTAACAACTTACTTGCATTTTGCATCCCAACCAGAGCAGTTTTACAGTTTCATTGCCTGAGACACCTGAGATAGCAGGCTCATTTAACAACTGAAACACGATTAGCATTTCATTAATGCAATATTTTTCAAGCTTCCATTTCAGTAGTCTGTAGACCCATCCTTAGCCCTTGTAAATCTTGCAAGCACGAATGCCTGGAGCTGGGCTGGAAGGATCTGGCCATTTACCCCTTCAAGCAAATTTGTAATGCTAATTAGGTATGCCCACCATGACATTTTATTTGACATTATGATAGCTTCATTAGCAGAGTTAAAAACATACATGTGAATGTTCTTTTGCTAACTGTGTAAAAGTATGTAATACACAGAAAATTTATTCCTTTGATTCTTGGGGGCAAAGGCAGTGCTCAAATATGTATTTATGATAAGAAACACAAAAAAGAAGACAGGCTATATAATTACATCAGTGAAAGCTCCACTGAAGGAAAAAAAAAGTGCCTTCTGGCTTACAGTGCAACTGTGGGTACTCACAGCTTTACAAACAGAGCTAAATGGCAGCTGTGAGCAAGCTGATGTCACAGCTTCAAAAACTGGGAAGCTCTTTCTTCCATGGTTGAAATTACAAAATTGAGGCTTAAAACCAAGTTCCTTAAAGTCTACAGGCACACCTATTGTTTCTTCATTTCATGCCATGAAAAAAGTTGATATAAAATGTTACTGTATTTTTTTTAATATTCAAGGCGGATATTGTGTTGGCAGCTGACAGACCATAGGAAGTACATCGGATGGAGAGGTCCTGCCATCCTTCCCAACCAGCTGCCGAGCTGCCCATCATACTGCATCCCAGTTGCTGTGAGGCCCACCTAGCAGCAACAGAGGGAAGGTGTGCTTCAGCGTGTCCACCTCCAGACTGCAGCGAGAAACCTGCTCTGACCTCAGTGGAGACTGCAGCCCAGAGGCTATGGACCCACAGGTTCCCACAGTGGAGGGTGAAGCATCCTGGTTTTCTTCTCAAAATCCATTCTGCAGCTCCTGCAGAGATTCAAGCGCCGCGCAGGGCAGGCATGCATCCCTCCGCTCCCCTTTGAAGAGCACTGGGAGCTGGACCTGGGCGTTGCACTGCTCCTGGGCTCTTGCCTGGTTCCAGTTAAACCCACTAAGCCTTGTCATGGATGTCAGTAAGCATTAGATTTGGCTCCTAAGCCTTTATCCAGCAAAACACTTAAGCATCTGTTTAAGCTGCAGCATGATTAAAAATAGGAGGAGTACTTTTCTTCTGCTATTTAGCAGACTCTTGGTTCTCTAGGGGAGAAAATCCCAGACCTGCTTTGGCCTAAAAAGAGGAGGACAACTTCATGAATTTCTCTTTTTCTTGTCTTGTGCATCTGTATCCACATAAACACCTGTTTGACCAAGACCATCATTTGAAACAGCCTAGGTCCACACACTAAAGGGTATTTTTGCAGATGGTTTAAAAGCTTCTGAGACAGCAAAGCAAGCTTAGGCTAGCCAGAGTTACTCTGAGTCCTGTAGCAAAAGAAGCCTGGAATCCATCCAAGCAACACTTACAAGCAGATCTTAAAAAGGCACTGACTGTTGATTTTAAAAACCACAAAACCACAAGAGTTAGATTAACTTAAGTCTTGGCTTACTCTGTCCTGAAAATTATTTGCCTTGTTAAACCAGACAGTCATGGCTTGAGGTTGCTTAGCATCTCTAATGCCTACATACAAATACTCCAAACTAATCTGAATATGCACAGCTCTCTACAAGGTCAAAGAGGCAACATGAAATACGAACTTTCAGCTGTTCTTGGAAAGTAAGACCCATTATTTACCTTCGTAGCCACTTAAAATTATCATAAGTAATACTACTTCAAAAACTTCAAGGTGTTCTTTGCTCCAGGAGAAAAAAAATAAAATCCAACAAACATCTAAAGTTTGTCAAAGAGTATTTCATACAGATGCCAAGAGCCAAAGTAGTTTCCTTCCCTAAAATTTATCATTATAGTTAAAAAAAGACAGGTGATTGCTAAACAAATAGATCAGGGGGAGCTGCATTAATTCTCCTTGACAGGCTTTCCTCCATCATTAAAATGCCAATGCAAAACTCTAGAGCACAATCTCTGCTCCACGGTACACTCAAAAAGGGAGAAAGAGGTGGGGCAGGTCATGTCTGTGACTCTTCCAAGTGCTACAGTTTTGTAACTGGTAACAAAGCCCCTGCAAATGTTTGGGTAAGATTCCAAGAGATACTGAGTGTGACTGTTACCCACAATGGAAAATTTGTTACAGCACAGTATTATTTTCTAGAAGCTCAACACTGTTACCGGAATAAGGTTGCCACAAGTCAGTGAGTACTTGCTAGCAAAAGCAAGGAGATCTTGGCTACCTCTACCCCAGGTTTTCTTATGCCATTTCCCAGTAACACATTTTCTTAGGCTGGCCTCATCCAGACTGTCAAATTTGTGAGCAGGATTTCTCACCTGGTGGTGTGCTGCAGCTATCCCTTTACAAGTCTTCCCACACTTGCCATTCCACAGAGGTGTATCTTTTTGGGGTTCTTCTGAATGCCACTATAAGCCTGAACAGTTGGCAAATAACATTTACCAGAATCTAATTCTTCTCTTAAGGAGACATGGCACTCAACTAACTCAAAGCTCTTCAGCAGACTGCCTAGGGGTGTTTGTGTGCTTTTCTGTTGAGAAGCACCCTACAAACAGTGGTGCTTTTTCCATCCTGGCCATCAGTCAGAAGGGCTCTGTTTTAAAGTGACTCCAAAGCAGGCAGTTCAAGATTTCTCACAGGTATTATTTGGGCAATGCACAAGGAAAGGGCTTTTTTTCCCCACTTTTGGTTCATGAGGACAGGTAGCAATCCAACTTTTGACAGCAGCAGAGCCAAAGCTGTGCCAGTACCTGTGAGCAGACAATGCATGCATTTTGGGCTTCCTGAGATCTGCTTCCTTGATCCTGGCACTCCTGATGTCTGAGGTGTGATGAAGGAAGACCCTGCTGTAAAGAAATTCTGATGACACACCAGTGGTGAGTTAGGTAGCTACCAGAGCACTCTGTGTGTGTGTCTGCTAATAGAAGAACTTTTATTAGTCTTTTAGAGTACTATTCGAGTACTAATGACCCTACATGAATGACATAGGTGGGATCAGGCTGAAGTAATAAAATGTTACTTGGATGGTCAAGAAATCACAGTTCAAAGGCTGTTGAAAAAACAAATGAACGGGGTTGTATCAAGGATCCCCAGAAACACTACCACAAGATGACAGCAGAAGCCTTAACACTGCAAGCACAGGATGGCAGCAGAGGTGCCAGGGCTAAAAGTCACAACTCACCAATTGTCAGCTACTGGTCACTAGGAGATTGCAGCCTTGGGAGCTGTGTAAAACTGGGTTTAGGGAGAGCAAAGAACACATATCCAATATATAATATGTACCAGATACCACAAATGTGGATATAAGGTGGAACTGCAAATGAATGAGGAATAGGCAAGGAAATACAGCAAACATGCAGATAGCATTAACACACATAAAAAAGTAACCGAAAGCAAACCCAGAGGAGGAAGAATCTCCCACCATCAGCATAACAGTCTTCTCTTTAGAGATCTTGGGACACAGACAACTTGCCACTAACAACCCCAGCCCCCTGAAAACACACACACTTGCTCTGTCTCCCTCAAGATTTATGATGCTGAACTTGGGACCCAGAGGTCCACGGAAGGGTGAGCCTAACATCTGAAAAAAGAGATGAAGGAACTGCATGTATGACAATTTAAACTGTATCATTATTGAGAATGAGCTGTAGTACTTGGGTAATTTGCCTGTGTTAGCATCATTGGGGCCAATTATACTACTTTGGTAAGACTGCTGGGACTTTAATTACACAATAAATTCTTGGCTTCACATATAGAAAGGGTTTCTAAAGCTCATGTTAATTGCATGTGGTGTTTGCTCTGATGCCTCGCTCTTGAGGACTACCATAAACACAGTACAAGAGTTGACAGAGAATTTGGCAACAGAGGCTGTAATTACAGTGCACATTGCCAAGCATTGCTCCACACCAGGCTCCTTGACATGTCACCCTTACCAGGCTCCTCAGCATAAAGGGCTCTTGCAACAGCATTCCCATCCTTGCCCTGTTACAGCAGCTTCTACCTTCCCATCAGCAAGATGGACATGTTAAAGTATATCACTAGCAAATGCTACTTTTTCACAAGTTTAACAGGCTGTGAGTGCACTTTCTGTACTACCTAGCTTTCTAGACATGAGCAAAATTCTGGCCGAACAAAAAGAAACTAATTCTGGAAGAAAATGCAGACTATAAGGAGAGGGGGTATGAGGATGAGTGATTCACATTATGCAGGTAAAAGAAGTATGATTCCATTTTACAAAAGCAGCTATTGTCCTTTCTGATATGCACCTGGTATACCCATGAAGCATGTAATCCAATTACATTTTATTCACCATTAACACCTGCAGCAAGGAATAAAATCTGGAACGCCATTTTCACTCACCAGTCCAATTCCAGCATGGCTTGAAAGTGTTTTCAGCCCTCCCTGATCATTTGCATTCCCAACACCCTCAGTAGCTGTGCCCCTGACGTCTCATTTTTACAAATGATTATGTGCCCACCAACAGGCTGTGCAACTCGTATCTGGTGTTCGCAGCTCAGCAGAGTGAAACTAGGTCATTTGATCTTGTAGACAAATGGGGAACGAGGCAGCAATTTAACAAAGAAACCTCCATTTATCCTGACCCAGTGCCATAACACAACATTGAGGATGCAGAGTGCCAGGCTGTCCTGCTGCAGGCAGCACCTCCAGGCACAGGACAGCCCTGGCTGCTGTGGGACTCATGGTTCTCCTTGCAGGGCACCAGGTCCTGCTCCTCCAGGGTGATGACCAGGGACCAAGTCAGCTTCCCCATCTCTATGAGTCCCTGCAGAAATACCCATGGGTTGTGCTGCATGAAGTTATGCATGAAGCAGTCACTGAAATGACAGCTCTATATGGCAATATACAGTGGGGGAAATTAATGCTGACCTGTGTCCTGTTCCTCAGAAAGCCAGCAACAGCTCATCATCACATCCTCTTCTCCTGGGCCTTGCTCTGGGCATGTTTCACAGGATAAATTTTACGTATAGGTGCATTTTGCTCTATATTGATTCTTTGTATGAAAGCAAGCCAAGAATTAAGCTTGCAAAGACTGATCTCTTAACTCTATTAAATAAGGCCAGGTAGATTAAGTTAGTAGTTCATCCTTCTGTGGCTAGACATTTAAATCATGGCTCTAAGGTGAATTCTTGTGTGTACTTACTTGGCTTAAAATCAGAAACATAATTTAAGCATCTTCACTTGAGGTTTCTTATTTCATACACCAAGGATTTAATTAGAAAGACAGGAAATTAGAAAGAAGAGTTCTAACTGGTTCTCAGGGCAGGGGCTGAGCAGATGGGGGGTGGGGGGAAAGTCAAGCATCTCTTTTAAAAACACACTCTGCATGCAGTTGGGCATGGAAGTGACAGAGGGGACCATCCACTGGGACATGCCATCCCGAGTGGCCATGAAATGCCACTTGATGCCTGCTCAAAGTTTGATGTTGCCCTGCCAGCCGAGTAGGAGGATCTTGTCCTGTATGAGCATCCCCACCTCGCTGGGCACCTTTCACCAATTGCACCAAGTGCTGAAGCTACTTTCCTCAGCAGGAGGCAGTTTGTTTGCATAAGAAATAGTTCAAGGATAAGTGCCACTCAACACCAGCAGTTGCTGCAGAAGGAAAAAATAAATAAACTGGGAGGTGTGATGTTTGTTAGCTCCTTGGCTGCAGATTTACTATCTTTCAACAGAAGACAAGAATCTGACTTTTGAAAATGCAGCAACATCTAGTGCTTATATTCACTGCACATTTCTTAATCACTGCTCCCCATTTTTCCTTCCCAATCTGAATGAATACATTGTCATTCAAATAATCCCCAACAAAAACCAACAACCAACCAACCAAAAAAACCCCAAAAAACCCAACCCCCCCCCCCCCCCCCCCCCCCCCCAAACCCTGTACAACTTAGAAGTTTTGTGGCAGCATTTGCAAATTGCTTTTCTGGGCATGCAAAACAGAAAATAAGGCATGATCCTGTAATCAGGAGGCACCTACTCCCTGCCCCCAAATGCAGAAACATTCGAGTTTCCAATAAAGTGTATAGCAACTACCCACAAAAGTGTGTGACTGCGCAGAGCCCGTTACCAAGGCACATAGGGAGAGGAGGCAGAGGAGGCGGAGGAGGAGGAAGGGGCCCTGGCTGGCTGTCAAATATAGAAACTGAGAGATCCCATTTGAAATCTCTGCCTTGTCTTCTGCTCCCTTTGTGAGCAAACCCCTCTCTATAGATGGGGATAACCCCCTCCGCAGTGTGCTGGGGGGCACAATCACCCCTGCAGCAGGGCCAGGCTTCTTGCTTCTTCCTGAAATGTCTCCCTGCCCATCTTAAGGCTTACAGCAAGATAAATACTTCACACCCTCTTACAGAGGGAGTGATCAGAAGGAAAAAAGGGGGGTGGCGGGGTGGAAAGAGGTTAAATCACACCTCCTGGAGAAAATACCAAGATTCTGCCAGAAGCAGAATCTAGTGCTCAAAGCTCCTGTTCCTTCCCGTGCTAGACACAGCTGCCTCAACAGATAGATAATGTGGAAAGGAACAGCCAGTCATTTATTTTATGGGTTATTGCTAAATAATTTGGGCATTTGTACCATTAGACTGCTCACAGTGCACTGATCTGTCCTTCCAGACTAGTGTTACCCATACCACTGATACTTGCCGCAGCAGGACCCCACGCCTGCAAGCACCTGGGTGCTGTGATTTCCTCATGCTTTAAGTGGATAAGCAACTTACTAATTATCCACTGTATTACCAAAGACTCCTGGGTAGAAAGTCATGAAATGAACCCTAACTGTAGCAGGTACTTCACAGAGCAGAAAGTGGTTTACAGCAAGTATTGTGGTAAGGCTTGGGAAGATGTATCAAAAATCACCACCCATGACTGTTTCATCCTTTGATTTATAATGTGCAAGATCATCAGGTGAACATTTACAGCTCCGAGTTGTGACTCAGTCTTCTGCTCTCAACTAAATGCTTGACAGAAAATGCACAATACCATCACCTGTCCACTACGCATAGACATTTGCATGGATTCTTGCTACGAGGTTTTCTTTTACTCTGTACCTCGCACAGACATTTAGACCAACAACGAAGTGACTGAACAGAGCTTGTAAATCACCGTAAAATATGAATGATACTTACTAATCCCTCCTTTGTACTGAGTTTGGACTCAGTGGACCAGTGGTAACTGATACTTCATAGGCTTTAATCAACATGTCCATCCATGTTGTAGTAGTGATACGATAGTATGTGATACTGGTCACAGACTGAAGCTAAATGTCACTGTGCAGCCTGGGAAAAACAGCATGCTGTACTGAAGATTCATATTGCTGACAACCATCACTCGCCAGAAGTTAGCACTAATCACAGAGATTTTTAAAGCTTTACAGCCTTCCCCTCCTTTTTCTTGTGCTGCTAGTGCTCAATCCGCAGCCTGGGGACAAGTTCTGCATAACAGCCCAGCACCCCAGGGCTGCCTGAGAACTGCCTAGAGTTGAAAAAAAATTTGGAAATCCATACTGCATCAAAGAAATACACGACCTTCCCTTGTTAATGAGAAACTCAACAGCATATGGACAAAAATAACTCAGCGTACTGCTTTTACTAGCAAAACCTTCGGTGGTGGGAAAGTTTAATATACTTTAAAAAGCAGGAAAAAGTAGTGAAGAGTAGCTGGACAAACTGTTATGATGGAATTAAATACCAAATTTATTTAATTGAAAAGAAAGTTCTTCATCCTATCTATCTATGTGAAAACTGATTTGTACTGCTACCTTGTGTTTCTTGAGGGGGAAAGGGAAAAAACTGTTGTGGCAGGTTAATACAGGTTGACTTATTTTATGAGAAAGTAATGAAAGTAACAGCAACAATTTCACAAGCTGGATATTATTAATGGGAAGAATACTTCACTGCATAGAAATGAGGGGAAAGGTCTTTACAAATTGAATTTTCTTTTCAGTACTGGCTCTACCTTCTCTGCTGCAATTTCTCCAAATTTCCACTGCCCCTGTAACCCCTTCTTATAAAATAATCTATCTCCTCCTTAAAGTTATGTAGGGTTTGCACAACTCTGATAGCTGAAAACCACTACACTCATTGCAAAGCACCAACTACCCAAGTATGTTGCTATTTAGTTTATTTTTTAAGAGCTATGTGCTTTAGGATCTGCTAGGGCTGCACATTTCTGAGTCAAAAGGCTCTCAAATGCTCTGAACCAAAATCAATAAACTCTTGTCTGTGCTTGAGCTTCCTAGAGATATCCAAGGCATTTTCTTTCTCAAAGCTCAGCTCTTCCTGCCCTGGCCCATGTGATGACACTATGGATGCTATGCTCTCTAGGTCAGCTCTTTAACCCTGACATCAGCAGAAGGCTGATGAGTGATCACAGCTGACAAAGAGCCCCTCAGCTCCTGATAATGAACTCTGTGAGCATTTTGATGCATTTGGGCAGCTAGACCAAGCTCTCTGCAGGTAGGCTGTGTGCAGCTGGGGCAAACAGCATCTTTCTTTGCACAGCTGCAAATCCAAAAGCATCAGATGTATTAATGGATCTGCCTGCATATGACTGCCCTCCTCTGCACTTAGTGGCTTATAAACTCTTACAAGCACAGCAGCTGTTTTGAACAGCACCTTCCCACTGCCTTCACCAGTCCAGTGTTGCAGATTAATACCACAGTTGAGTCTAGCACTACCAGTTCTATGGCCCAGAATAAATAATGACATTTCTGAATTTAACAAACAAGAAAGACAGAAGTTATGAATTTAATGATCTGTGAGCCAGTCTTGAGTTACGCAAAATACATTGAGTTAGGTATTCACAAAATTGCTTCAGCATAATTGTTGGCACGTGGATTGTTTGCAAACAGCTAGCACAAAATACTTAGTGTTAATCATTTGTTCCGTGACATAGTTAGTCATGCACTATTTCTGCTTCTTGAGTGGGTGATTGTATCCTCCTAAAGGAGAGGGTAAGAACCAGTGAACATGAAGCGTGCCCTTAGGAGTTTAATTAACATGGATAAGTGCTTGTGATAAAATACGAAAGCATCATGTCTCTAATCTCAGCAAGATGTTTGCATCTATCCATCCCCATGCAAATAATCTGCAATGACTCCGCAGAGTCTGGTGAACCAAGCCCGAGGATGAAGAATTCACATAAACTATTTTTGGCGCCATGATTCTTTTTAACTCTCTGAACAAGGGGAAGTGTTGCGGAGGAGTATCTAATTCCCCCAGACAACCTGAAAGGAAGGGATGACAGACCACCACTCCTATGAGTCTGGCAAGAACATATGATCAAAGCTGCTGTCTCTCTTTGCAAGAAACGGTACTGCTTCAGGGAGAGAGAATCTATAATAGAAGAATCACAAAAAATGTATATTCCCTGGAGAAATATGAATGTGTATTTTTTTCTTTCCCCATTTCAGTTTTCTCCGTTTACATGATGCACATCTTCCACTTGGAAGTGCATCTTGGTGAGTCTTCCAAAGGATAAATTATAGTTCTGCATATTTCAGGGACCTGGGATGGAACTAAGGGAAGTGAAAAACCGTGAGCTCATTGTAATTGAGACCTGTGTAATTTTGTTTTGGTATTGTTTTGGTATTTTGTTTTGGTATTTTGCACTGACACAGAGGCTGCACTCTGCCTCCTGAGCAAGGGAACTGAAATAGTCTGTAAAACTCCCTGCTTACCAGGCACCACGCAAAACACTAGGATGTATTATTAATAAATTGGAGTGAAACAGCCAGCCAGCTGTGGGAATAAAAGGGAGAGACAGACACTCAGAGAAAGCAGGATCTTCTGTAAAAGGTTTGCTTTTCTTTTCAGAAGGGTAAGCAACGGTTGGAGACCACTCTCAGAATGATACATACTTGACCATATTGACTGACACACACGTGGACTGTTAAACTGGGCAGCAGGGGGGCAGGGAGTGAGGCAAAGAGGTACGAAGGCTGCTGAAACAACACACTTCAAGCTCACAGTGAAGGCAAGGGGAATTACTCCAGCAGCCGGGCAGCGTTGGTCTCCTGTCCCAACCTGCACAACTGGAATCATCGCTCAGGTCAAATAAAGTTCTCCGCAAAAAAAGATTTTGTGCACAGCAGGGGCCTTGCTGTCTGGGTTGGCTGTTATTTCCTCTCACCACTAATACTCTTGCAAAGGATGGATGCCACAACACCACACAACAGTTCCAATGGTGACCACACCATTGTTATGTTGAACTGGTCAAACACAAGTACAGACTCAGCATGTTGTTTACAGACAGGCAATGGGTTGCTGCTGATTCTTACAGCCTTGCACAACTTTTAACCTTCCAGAGGAAACTTCTGACAAAGGAAGGAAATTCAGCTGGACTTCCCCATGCCTGGACTGGTAGACCAGCAACTATTCCAGTACTCAGCCCAGTCATACGTTTTAACTGTGTTGGAGAAAAGTGAATTTCCCTTTTGAGTCCCCTGTTCAATAGTCAGACTGCACACTCATTTCTCTACCTCTTGCTGACAATAATAAGCCATTTTGCTGCTTATTAGTCTCTAATAAGATTGTAACAGAAGAGTATGACTCTCAGAAGACATGCATTTGCTCTTGTAGTGCTGGCATAATATGGATCCACAAAAAGAGGTATTCTCTGAATTGTTCTTGGTCTTAGTGAATGGCTTTCTATAGATTTTTAAGTGACGAGAACTCTTTGGTGAAAATAAGGCAAAATCAGGTAAAATTAAAGGTTAAAGTTGATAGAAGTATTAAGTTCTCTTATGAATATAGTTTTAATATTGCAGCAACAAGCCACAGATCCTGTTGGACTAGTTCCTCATCCTAAGCAAAGCCATGCCACACTTAAATGAAGAGCAAGTCCAAATATATTAGTTTGTTTTTTTAAATGATGGCAATTGCATCAGAAACAACACATAGATACTCAAATGAATGAAATAATTGGCTTCAGCTCTTCTTGTTCTCCTCAACATTTACTTTTCATGAACATTCCAGTAATCAAATTATACTAGGACAAATGCTTATAGAAAATCAATAGCAAAACCAAACACGTGCAGTATTTGCAAGTTCCAGCTTCCACGTATACCCCCAATTCCTGTGTTTATAAAATCGTAAGATTAAAAAAAATAATATTCATGCAGCTTAGCCAAACAACCAAAATTGAACTCAAGCCGCTCCCTACTCAAAGGCAGTGAATTAAAACGAAGCACTTTTATACATTTTTTGGAAGGCTCTGGGATGCAGGTATTCCTAATGTTTGTATTGTTCATGAGTGTTTCAGAAATTTCAGGTGGTTTTCAGGCAGAAAAAATCGTCTGTGATTAGATATATTATTCACTGTGAATTCTCACTTTGTTCTCCTCTTAAAGTACTTCTGGGGAGGAATACAAGAGCAGTATGATTTGGGCAACAAGCTCCCATTCTCTGTCACACAAAGCGTCTTTCTTATGCTAATAATGTGGTATGCTGCATCCCACCACAGGTCTCAATTTGCATTTTATTCTTTTGCTGTAAACCTGTAAGGGTTGTGAATGCCCAAGGAGGACATTGCAGTACTGCTAACTTTCACATAACTACATGTTACATATTTATATGCACTGTCAAAATGGTGGGAAGATATGAAATTGAGTTTCACTGGAATCTAGCAGGCTGTGCTATTTATAAATAAGTGTCTTATTTTTGGTGCTCTTCAGAGAATGTGACGAACAGTGAGTGATGAGCAATTTATGTTGCTGATCATTTGTATTACAATGGAGCCTTGCAGTCTTCTTCTGGAGTCAAGGCTCTGTTAATTTAGGATCTGTGTTATCCTATAGTGGAACACAGGACCTCAGAACAAAGACTAAAGGGTAAGATTAAGAAAGGGTGAAATGAGCATGCCACTCTGAAAACGGAAGAGCAGGTGCATAATGGTGTAGCTGAAAGAAAATTTGAGGGTTCCTGGGGATTCTGGGCATCAATATTCAAAACAAACTGATTATCTATCTCTCTCCCTCTCAAAAGAAATTCTCAGTGTGAAGGAATCCTTTCACACAAGTATTCTACACTGAAGGATCTTCTATTTATGCAGTGAAAGATAACACTAAACAAAATATGAATGTGAAATAAATGCCGTTAGAAGGACTACATGGTCTGAAGAGATCTTACCTGTATAACAATGAAAAGAGCAGATTTTAATTAACAAGTGTGTAAGTACCCTGTACTATGTAAATAATTCATGTGTATAAAAAGATGATCATAAGGGTGACTGAATAATCATAATTTTGGCTTCCCTGTGTCGATTGCTGATGCAAGATTCCTAATCAGAGGCCACAAGAGTACTGTTAACCATACCAACCTACCCAGCCTATTTCATACACATTGTGGTATGAACTTTTAAAGAGGTGATTAATAGGTGGGGGGTTTTCCTCCTCTGAATCTCTGAAGAACAAACACAGTTTGCCATGTTTTATCACTTCCCCTGAATTTGCTCTGCAGTAGACGATTTTATAGATGCCAATGGGAGTTTGGCATGAGCTGCCCCTCTGGGTGGTCAGAAGGTAGCTGCTAACAGCAGCAGACTGTTTGCCTGCCACACCAGGCAGTGCAGTTGGTTTTGCAGAACTGGCAACGAAGTGGGGATCATACACCACCACATCACCTCCTTCTGCAGTTCTGGAGCAAGGAAACATCACTAAATGTTACTGGTGCAGGTTGTGTGCTTGCTGGATGACTGGGGAAAGCAGAGACAGCAGAAGAGCAGAGCCCTCCTTCAAAGCGCTGCTTGATTTTGTACTCTGGAAATAAGAATATGCTCCTGCAAACTCCTGTTTGGCAAATGCAGTATGGTACAATGACATCTGAATTTTTCATGTCTGAAAGCTTAAACTTAAATGATCAATGCTTTTTGCTTTAGCTTTTCATCTATGTTTGCCTCAAGACTGTTATTGGGTATATATTTGTCCCTTTGGAGCTCTGCAGTTTATTGCCTATCACATACAATTTAAACAGAAGGAACCAGGTACATAACTCTTTCACCTTGTTGCCTTTCCAATGTAGGAGTAAAAAAAACCCTCCATGGTATTAGTGTACTAGGAAAATGTAAATCACAGCTAAAACAGTTCCAGTACACTCTCAAAAGAGGGCAGCTATCAGCTCCAAGTAAAGGTCAGATCTGTTTTCCCATGTTCTAACGCTTGTGTTGAGTACAGTAAATTATTTAAAAAACCTGTTCTCCTACAGAGAGCGGTTATATACGAGTGAGCCTTACATGCTGAGAAAGTGATAAATAATTATGCTTTCATCTAAAATAACATCAGAAAATTATCAAACTGTGAACTCATAATACTGACTTTTCATTTGATTTTAAAAAGGTCTTTTTAAGCCAGTTTGAGTGAGTACGCTATTAAGATGAGTGTAATGTAACTGCTTTATCAGTAGCATCACTGAGAGAGCCTGGTACATAATACAGCTGCTCTTTCTGGCTATTAATTGCTATGTATAGTAGTTCTTTCTTGCAACAAATGCAAAACTTCATTTTTAAGATCTCAGTTTAAGCTTGAAGATCTATCTTGTCTTTTAACTCTGTCTTAACTTAGAAAGCGTTGTAAAATGTCTTATGATCAGCATGGGCACTCATTTCCTTCACAGTCTTAAAAAAGCTGGAAGTGGAATAGCACGCCTTTAGGGAAATACTAAGTTTAAAATATGCCTGTGCAGCATATTCATAGATTTTTATAATGCATTTCAAATACTTTCCACATTGTAAAATGGGCTTTGGAAACTATCATCACAGATGAAAGCTAGTGAGGAAAAAGTAATACACTGTAGGAAGAAAAGGAAAAAATGGTGCCTGCTTCTGAATTCCCTAATGTTCGATTTCTCCTACATAATAATAACAATCAAATGATCACAGTAATTTCCCCATTTACTCTGTTTTTGTGGCAGCTGAGGGTGCACCTGTGTTCACCTTCACTCTTCTCTGCCTCCTCCACTTCCCCACCTTGCTGCCTGCAGCCATGCAAATTCAGGTGACTGAAACATTTCAGGTACAACTGAATTAGCCAGCACACTGCACACCAGATCTTTTCAAACCAGTGTGAAGTGGAAGATTTCCAGTCAGCTCCTGAGGACTCTCCCAGCTTACCTCTCCTGCAAGGGTGCAGTCCATTGCAAGGGAGACTCCATGCAGCAGGGCACATCCAAGAGGTTCAGCATCATCTCTCAACTTGCTGATAACGCACTCACATACCTTGCAGAGACAGGGATGGTGCCTAGCATGGCACCAGTAGACACATGCTCTCTGCTTATACCAACAGGGTATATACCCACTACAGGGATGCCAGACCCTTGTGAACAGCTGTATATTGTACTGTGTTGCGGGGAAATGATACAGCTCAGGACTGAGAGGTGAACATCAAGCCTGAACAGCGGTATGTTTTGAAACCCTGTCTACAGCTAAAACCAAGTTCCAAGGCCAGATGCACAAAAACATTTGGTTGCAATGCCCTGCAAAAGTGGCACATAACAATTACTGTGCTTTATTGTGGTTTGTGGTATGCCACGCTGTCAAGTTCCTTCTCAGTTCTTCATGTGGTTGTCCATTATTACCAAGAATAATGTTAGTAGCTTGATGTGACAGCTGTGAAGCACTTGGGACCAGATTGTGAACTTCTTAGTCACAGTGACAAGAAGTCCCTTGCACAAATGGCTTTGCTCAAGTGTGACTCCCTTAATAAATGAATCATCTATCATTGCTGCCTACTCAAGCTTAAATCTTTCTCCCAGTTCTGCTGTTATTTCCACCATCTGCACATCCTCTCCCCATGGTGGCGAGAACCAATCTGGCTGATTGACAGGGTGTTTGGGAAAATGTGGAGACCTTCAGGGCCTGACCAGAAGTAAAGAACAGTCCCTGATGTCCAAAGCTTCAATCCTAAAGCCACTGTGCCTGAACCTGCGCCCATTTATTAGGAAATCCCTTTTGGGTATTATTAGTATGATGCTGTGTGTATCCAAGTGACTTTGGTCTGTCTCCTGGCGCTCTGAAATGCTGACCAGAAGATGTCTGACCCCATGTGCCAGAGCATCAGGTGGGACTGTGTCCTGAGACGCTCAGGTGCATCTCTTCCTATAATTCTCAGCACCAAGGAAGAAAAAGGCTTCCACTAACTATATCCACCCACATCAAGGCATCACATCGTTGCAAGAAGGTATATTGCTCCACCAGCAGCAATAAACTACTATCTACCTTTAACTTAATCCCTATTCCTTTCACTGCTTCCTAGATGTTGGCTTAGCAGTTCTCTGGGAGGTCTGCACTAATTTTTGGGGAAGCGTTACTCACTGGAAGTAACTGTCCTCAGCCAGGCATCAAGACATCCCTGATAATTCAGCCCTGACTTGTGCAAGCTGTTTCACTTTGTGCTTGGTGATCCCAGCTCTTTGTACAGTGCTTTCATGTAAAATTCAGTTCCCTTTTTTTTATGCTTCTGGAATCACAAAAAGTAGAGAGACAGAGAAGGGCACCTCTTCCTTTTTTTCTCAGTTCAGTTTATTTTCTCCTTCTGTCTACCTGTGTTACTGACAATTACGTTTTTAGTTTTCTTGCTTCCTTTTCTTGTTTGCTTCCCTCTCTTTGGCTGCTTTCAGCTATTCAGAATAAACAGCAATGCATAGCTACTGGTAGTGCAGTGAGGTTTGATGTACTCTCTTGTTCAATCAAACTGAAAAGGTGGTCCTTCCCCTTTTTAAAAGCCCTTCAGTAAGATCTACAGAAACATGGATTTAAAGCTCAAATGTTCTTTGAAAGACAAATCCAGATTTTTAAAAGAAGCTGTGCTTTTTCCAGTTTTCTAATTAAAATAGATATATAAAGTCTAGCCATGCTATGCCTGGATTTCTTTCACATTAAAAAATCACACGGGAAATCCACAGGGAAAAGAATAGAACACAAGATAAACATTTTATTTAATGGCTTAAAACTGTAACTAAATCCAACAGAGCCTAAAGTTCTAATACTCTGAGGCTTCAGTATTTCATGGGTTTAAATAATAAATAAATCATTAAATATACCCTAGATGAAAACATTTGCAAGTAGTCTTTGAATTTAATTGTGAGCACTGAACTGAATAACATATTGCATGACAGGATCCTTGGCTGTTTTCTGATTTTCATAGCTCTGCTTCCATTTTAGTGGAAAGATGGGGTGCTTTCTCTGACTTTTGTGTACACATTCTTGGGGGAAGTTATACTGAACACCTCAACTTACATTTCTAGACAGTGTTTTCTTTGTTAATCTGTTTGGTACCATAACTTTTGTATTCATATAGTATCTGATAGCGAATTGTCATTAAATTTGTCTTTTTTTTGGCCAAACTTTAATTTTTACTTTGTGAATAAAGCTAAGTATTCTTTGGTGTTTCTTCTAATAATGCATGTCATTTGATAAGGTTATAATCAATAATTTAACCCTATCATAGTTTAATCACTCATTATGAACATGATTTTATACAGTTTATTATGAAAGAGCTCTTCTAGGCTATGCCATGAGGAAGACATTGTTTTGTGAACACCCAGAATAGCAAAAAACACAAAAGAAAACATCACATATGGTACTGAATTTGATGTTAACTCAGCTTTTTCTGCATCAGGGAAGCAGCTCAGGATGAGGAATGAGAAAATCTTGTTACTAGCCAGCTCAAATATTTTCTCCTGAATCTAGTATAGTAAACGTAAGTACAGCACGGAAGTAGACTGACAAGCAAGTGCACATCTAACTACAGGGCAGGTATCTTTGCTTTTGAGTTTTCCTATCAATTCAGTATAGATATCTCTTTTCCATTTACACAGGAAGTATCTACTAGTCTAATATTTAGCTACAAGAATCACCTTCCCTCCACCCCTTTCCCAAATCTTAACTCTTCACCACCCTTTTCACATGGAATGGATGTAACTGAAAATAAAACAGAATTTATAAAGTTGATCAAGCGATTTGCTAAAACTTCACAGTTTGTACACAGGATGTACTTCAAGAACAAAGAGAACATTGGCACAATTTTATCTAAGGATTCCCAGAGCCACAGACCATAAATAATCGTAGACTCAGTGCACGTTCTAAATCTGGGTAACATCCCTTTGCTGTATTTGAGATATACTGCTCACTGTTGACTTGAAGCCACTCAAATGAAGAATCCCTGGTGCTATGTATTCCAAATAATGCTGCACTATCCAGACTCAAAGTGTGTAGTACTTATATCCTCCTAACTTTGAAATAAGCATTCAAACTATGGCATGTCCAGCTTTTCCTTATATAATAATTGCCAGGACAATAGAAATATACAGAAAGTTATGCATGGTGAATACAGTTGTGAATGGTCGTTGTGCAAACCAAGCCTCACAAATTACATTACAAATTACAAATACTATAAAACAGGAAGACCTTTATGCTATCTAAAATAAGTGTTGAAGAAACTTAGAAAAGTTGAAGAAGCCTGCTGTAGGATTCCACTGAGACTTAGGTGGTAAAGAATACCGAGTAACTTTTTAGTATTACAAACAGCTTCCAAGTCTTGAACTAATATGCTTGAAAACACTTTTGCACCTCAAAAAATTTGCTCCTCCATAAGCAACAAAACACCAGTGAAAATAATACATTCTCATACCTCGAAGTGTCGCATACATTTAGGACATACCATGCTAAAACATTCTAAGCTGCAAAAGCTTTCAATTTCAAAAGCCCAATAGCAGGATACCAAATTCAATGAGCTTCTGAGGGGATTTCTTCCAAAGCAAAGGAGTTGGGAGATAGCACGGAAAGTTGCTACTTGGAAAATTTAACTATGTTAGAGTTCTGGCTCTGTCTGTCTCAATGAGACATTAAAATTAAGGATCCAGAGGAAGGAACTGAAAGTAAAAATACTCTCACCACTTCCCAGCATTCTGAAAAGTGACCTTTTGCAGTCACAATGAACTGAATCCTCCTTAAACACTGTTAACTGGAATTAACTGGAGTAAAGAGAGACTAGTTCTTTTTTTTCTTTTCATTGCCCCATGCTTCTGAGTATGCAAAGCTTGTTGACAGAGGAACTACCCTTAACTCCCCATAGGCAGGCAAGCTGCAATGTTCTGTTTTACGTGACTGGATGCCTTTAGTGGTGTTTTAAACAGTGTTTATTGTGACTCTGACAATTTAGGGGACAAAGACAAAAAACAAGTGACTTCTTGTATTATCAAGTGTACAACACATACAGAAAACAGACCCTGAGCATTACACAAGGTGAAAAACGGCAAAATAGAAGAAGGTGCCAATACAACTCCCAAACATTATGACAACATTTCACAAAAGCTGAGGGCTTTCTGACCATGCAAAGAATATAAATGAGGACTCCTTTCCCTTCAATGCACATTGTTTATCAGTTTAGATGTATTGGATTGGCTTCAGCTGACAACACAAGTGAACCATGAAAACCGTGGTGCTCTCGTGGCTGACAATGTCCAACACAGCACAGGAGCACAAGTAAAACAACTCTCAGTTACAACCTGAGGACAATGTATGATACTGGGGAAAAGCGTATGAAAGGCAGGAGATCGGATGGGTTAGTAAACCTTGTGTAATTGCTTTTTAACAGAGGACTGTTACAATTCAGGAGACTTCTCATATGAGGCTAGGACCAAAAACTGCCAGCAAAATGCAGTTATGGTGCTGAAATCTGTGTTTAAAAGAATTAATGAATCTACATGATAGCTGGCTATGGAGCAAAACTGTTAGTTACCCAAAGCTTTTTTTTACATTAGCTGGCAATGTAAAAGGACTGTCCCTTTACAACAGATCAGTGGCCTAAATTGTGCAAGTTTCAAAAGCTCACCATGAGCAAAACTGCTCAGAGACCTTGGCTGAAAGAAGCAGGTGAACAATTGTTTTCATGTCCTTTCAATTTCCATCCTTTTTTCACTCAAGGCACCTCCCACAAACCCTCTTGAAGTGTACAAAAGGTACGTGCCATACTATTTATGCAGTATAAGGTGAGGAGGGTTGGTGATCACAGGGAAAGACTGAATAAATATTCCTCATCTACAGAGTAACTACTACAAACTTCAAGATTTGTACTAAGTCAGATTAATAATGATAGTCTGAATTACCAGAGCCTGCAGCTGAGCACATTTTGTGGTCTCTCCTGAAAAATGAGATTTTAAATATTTTTTTTTGGCTGATTAAAAACATTTTTTTTTTGCAAAAATGCAATTCTGGCTTGAAGGGGAGGAAAAAAGTTCCTTTGAGTATTTAGTTGGACAGAATCTTTTCCCTCATCTCCACCCCCTTGTAATTTCTGCCTCCCCTCATTGGTGCTCTGTATCACCTGTGTCTTGCAGGTCACTATGACTTCTGGGGATACTGTACACACAATGGTATTCCTGGCTATTTCCAAAAGGGAAGGATGTATAATTCCCCACCCAGAATGATTTGACATACATAAAACTGTAAAGGTGTTTTCAAAAGAAACCTTAATTCCTGTAAAAACAAACAAACAAATGTTAATGGTCAGTTTCTTTTTAGAGCATCTGTTCCACTTCACCAGCAAATTAACTGTTTAACCTAAAACTCTGACTTGATTTATTTATTCTTTTGACCCTCTCTGAAGTCATAGCCATAATCAGCAATGCTGCAATTCCATTCCTCAGGAAACCAGATAAAGCATGGACTGGCAACGAAGGGACTGATGATTCAGATTTACTTTATTCTGTTTTGTTGCTCTGAGAAGATTCCTTTTCCTGTTAAAAGGCATCAGAGGTACTGATTTATCTGAAACACACTGAAAATATCCCTAAGTTCTTAAGTTCAGAGAACACTGCTGCAAACATTATCTCCCCTGTATTTCTGATAGTATCACCTAGAAAATGGTTATTATGGCCTATTCTTCCCAGACTCTCGTCTCTGAACTGTAGTAGTAGAAGTGATATCACTGTATTTATTTATGGTTCAGGTTCCCTGGATCTCTTCTGTGTTCTGTCCCTGGGAAAATTATTAGTGATGCTGGCAGTCTTAGAATGAAAAAATAGTGTGCTTCTTCATACGAAGATACGTGATGTGACAAGCCTTGCCTCAATGGCATCAGTGCTTGTGAACTGCTGTCTCAAATTAATGAGCTGTCAAAGGTTCAGTGCAATTTGCATTTGTGTTAGTAGTACAGAAATCCAGTGGTTTTTTGATTGCTGAATGATAGTGTTAAATTGTTACTTTTGCTTACAAAGACTGTGAAAATTTACTGAAGTGACAGTGAACTCAAAAAAGGAAACAGCTTTTTTCAGGTCACAACAGTGTCTGGATTTACTATCAGCGTATGTCAGTCATTAAATCACATACACAAATGAAAATGAAAAAAAGTACATCACATTTTACTCTGTGTAGCATTCCTTGAAGCCATGTGTGCATTTTTCCACACACAATCCTGAACTTGCAGCAAAAGCTGTTGCTTGTGAGAAAACGAATGCTGTACCATGCTTTGTGATGGCTGTTGGGGCTTTTTTTTTGTTAACTTCAGGAGAGTAGAATTTAATTAGAAACATACTTTTAAAGATGCTTGAACAATCACAAAACTTTTGAAAACACCCTAGGTATCCACCTGACTGTAGTTGCCCAGCTGTGACGCTGTGGATTTCTTCTCGATGTTACAAGTTTTAAGTATAGCATCAAATGTCACAGAGGCAACAGCCAGTATTAAATGTATTTCCATTCTAGATACTTATCTTCTTCCTCTTAAATAATTGTTTTTTGCCATATTAGGGAAGATTTGCTCAAAGATCAACCTGCTTTTCAGTTACAAAATCAGTATCTACTAAATAAATTTCTGGATGAACTAATGTTAACATCCAGCTGCAGTACAAACACTGTTATGTGTACTCCTGTCCTGGCATAATGCGGAAAATGAGACCTTGTTAGATATTACTACTTAAAAGCATCCTAACAAAGATTCTGAATGCTGAAGAGAAGCAGCTTCAGACAACATGTAGTGAATGTTGAGTTTGTTAGCATGTTTGCTGTGCTCCTCATATGGCAGACAGTGGGGAATGCTCTTCAAGGGCAAAGAAGTTTTGGGTCTGCTTCTCCTCCTGCCTGGAAGGAAACTAACTGCAGGTAGCCCCCCAAGGTGTGCGCAGTGGTGTTCTGGAGGAAGGGAGGATTGCTTTGCTAAAGTATCAGTGGGAAAGGTGACCCCAGGGAGGCCGATGCTTCACATTTCAGAAGCAAGGCTAGATCTCAAGTCTTTTCTTCCTGACTTTTCTTCTCTAAAGAACTGCATGCTGGACCTGTCAGCAAAATTTGTTTCACCTACAAAGATGTCACTTACAGTCGTCTCCTCTAAGATTGCCAGTCAGTAGAAGTGGCCAGTCTGCAGCTCCAGGCCCATTAAGCTGGGAAGGTGGGAGGTCCGTGGTATGTTCATGTCATGCCAGTGCTAGCATGGGATTGTGACAGTAGTAATGCACCAGAGGCTGCTGAGGCAAGCATCTCTGGGGTCCCCTGGGTCCAAGATGCTGTTGCAAATCCTTTATCTATGGGAAGTATGTGAGGTAAGGCTGCTGGCACACTGCCTCCAGAGTCAGCCTTAAAATGGTATTCATCATGTGAAGGTATGAAAATAGAGTGTTCGGAAAGACGTCTGGCCATCCAAGCCAATCTTGAGAGACTAACATACTTCTATTACCTGCTGGCCTTTGAGTAAGGCTGCGATTGCTTTTAAATCCACAGAGCCTTGAAGAGTAATTTTTTTTAGCTCAGCTGAAAAAATAATGGACTCTATTCAGCACAAGTTTGATGTCAAGCATTGGTTTCACTCACTGAAAACTGTCTGCTTAAGAACAAAGTCCTGATTTGGATAGATTGATCCAGTTGGTTTCCCACTGAGAACAATCTGAAAATTAAGCAGGAGCTTTAAAGTCTATGGAAAGGAGCAATGACTCTAACCCTGTGCTATATGCATAGAACACACCTTGTGTCCTCAGGCAGCTTTGGATGAACTAGACACACTTCTAAGATGGAAATTAAAGTAATTCTGATTTTAATAGACAGAGCAAGGAGGCGCTGGGTGCAAGATCTGGTCTCCAGGGAGCTTTGGCTATGGACTCCAGCACAACTAGAAGTGTAGCTGCAAAGCTGGTAGATATAACTGACCAAACCTGGACGCTATTGGCACTAAACACACACCAATAGTGGCATTCAGTGGCACTGATTATCCTTGAGTTTCTGTACAAATCTACAGAAACCTGGGTTACATGGTTTTTGCTGAGGTGAAAACTGAGTTCAGATCAGCACAAAGCAGTCACACTTCAGTTGCAGGCTAGGTGCTGCCCAGCACGGTCTTTCTTTTCCTGCATTTTTTGTCACAATTTAACACAAAAAAATAGGCAAGTCTAACACTGATCCAGGCTGGGTTTTATATTTGCTTTTGCTAAGCAAATTCAGTTGGTAATCTTTTTTTCTCATTACATTTTGAGAGCAAAATTAACATATGTGTTTTTATATAAAACAACTATTTCTCCTGGCTACTTAAATGGCAGCTTCTGCCATTTTACTCATGACTTCCCTTGCTTGCATGGGCCACACAGAACAGTGCATTTTCTTCCATCTCTTTTGCTTGAAGATGATCACTGGCATCAAACACACATTTGCAAAATATTGAACTATCACCTTTTCCAGAGTGTGTAACATTAAGTTGCCATCTCTGTATAATAAAAAGTTTAGCTCACCTTGGATACTAATGCTATTTGCACCTAAGACTGTCAAACACAATGAATTTAGTTTCTACTATTTTAGCTACACAATCAAACGCAGACACAGCCAGACTTCAGTCTGGCAATTAGATTTAGCAAAAATCTGATCTAGCAGTGATGCATGAACTATGACTGAATAAAATCCTGATGTTTTAGATAGCTCGACGCAAATTCAAGTTACAGTGAACAACAACTCTGAGAAGTGACATCTGGTGAACAACCTACACAAATGGAGCACAGCATTTAGACCACCAATAAACAAACACCCTGGGTGCTGGTTTTATTTGGTTTGTTGTTTTTTTTTTTTTTTTTGCTAGCAACCTTCTTTCCGTCTGTGAAACATGTCCTTCTCCAAAAGCCAAGCCAAGGACCTCCAGCACTCATCAGTGCACGTCCTGGACCTGCACGCCCTTTCTCCTCTCAACTCTACAACTTAACACAGCCTATGGCTTCGGGCTCACAACGTTGCTTTTGCCACCGAGCTCTGCCTTTTCACAGGGAGGATGCTCGTCCCCCTCCACACCCGGGCTGCGAGCAAGGGTCAACACGGGGGAGATGCAAGAGGAGAGGATGACCAGAAAACCGATTCCGGCGGCCCCAGAGTCAGTCTCCCCGGGCAGGGGTCGGGCCCCGTCCTCCCCCACCCGGAGCGCCGCCCGGCTCCCGCGCCCAGGCGCCGGGCGGCCGGACCCCGGCCCTTCGCAGGGAGCCCGGGGCCGCGGGACGGGCGCCAGGCGGGCCCCGCGCTGCCCTGCCCCTGCGCGGAGGGAGCCGTGCCGCCGCCCCGCGCCGCCTTACCGGGCTCCGCCGGGGGAACTCGCCCAGCACGATGCTAACCACGGGGATGCGCAGCGCCGCCGAGATGAAGTCCAGCTCCAGCATCTCCCCGCGGCTCTGCGGAAAGGCGAGGATGGCGGAGACCCCCTGCACCACCACGGTGTGGCAGAGGCTCTGCAGGAAGGAGACGGGGTCGTTGCTCCAGGAGGCGCTGGGGGAAGAGAAGGGGAAGAGGGGCAGGTCGCCCAGTCCCGCCTCGATCGCCATCACCACCTCCAGGGACAGGTTGTAGGGCAGCAGCCCGGCCACGCTGTTGAGGTTCGCCACGGCCAGCAGCAGCGCGTCCCGCGGCGAGGGGGACGGGCGCCGCTCCCCGCCTCCCCCCGGCCGCCGGCCCCGCGGCCCCGCGGCGCTCCCCACCTCGGGGCTGCCGCCCGCCCGCCGCCAGCCCGCCGCCTCCCCGGGCCAGGCGGCGGCGCGGGGCTGCAGGTGGGTGGCCCCCACCCTGACGGTGTGCCCGATGCGCCGCAGGATCTGGCAGGGCTGCGGGTGGGACGCGGAGCCGGGCAGCGCCGCCAGCACCAGGGCGCAGGGTGGCAGCAGCAGCAGGCACGCCCGGCCCAGGAGCCCGCGCACCCCCGGCCGCCACATGGCCGGGAGCCGCCCGCCGCCTCCCGCGGCCCCGGCCCCGCCACCCGCCTCAGCCGCCCCGCGGCCGGCCGGCAGCGGCATCAGCCGCGGCGGGCGGCCCCCGCGCAGAGCCGCCCCCGCCGCCGCCCATGGGGCCGCCGCGCCCACGCCGCGGGGCTGCGGGGGGGGTCGGCCCCCGGCCCGCCCCCCGCGGACCCGCGGGGCTGGAGCTGCCCGGCCCCGGGGCGGCACCCCGCGCCGCCCCTCGCCGCTGCCGGCAAGGCTGCCCTGCCCAGCGCCGGCGCCCGGGCGCTCGCTCTGCCCGCCTGCCCCGCCAGGAGCGGGGGGGTTCCCCTGCCCGGCTGCCCGGCCCGGCTCCCCTTTCCCGAGCCTGCCCTGCGCTCCCCTGCCCGGCTGCCCTCCGCAGCCGCCGCCGCGCCGCACTCCCGTCCCCGGCTCCCTCGCCAGGCCACCCCCCGCAGCCCCTGCCCGGCTCCCTCTCTGCAGCCCCCCGGCCCGGCTCCCCTCCGCAGCCCTCGGTGCACTCCCCTGCCCGGCTCCGGAGGCGAGAAAAGTTGCCGGGCGGCCGCGTCGGGCGCTCCCGGCGGGGCTGCGGGCGGTCGCTGGGCTGCGCTGCGCTCCCACCGGGAGGGACGGCGAGCGGCAGCCCCGCGCCGGCTCCTCCCCGGGCAGCCGGGACTTGTAGTCGCCACCGCCCCCGCGGGCTGCCCCGGGGAAAAAGGGGGCTTTTCGGGGGATCGCCCGCTCCCTCGGCGCTGCCGGCTTCCTCCCGCGGCGAAGCGTCCCGGGGCAGCCTCGACGGAATCCTCTGCCCGGCTGTTGTCGCGGGGCTCTCCCCGCGTCACGGCACCGGAGCAGTGAAACAGCGTTCAGGCGCCTGGGGGAGACCTCGGCATGCACCGTCCCCGCAGTCGCTGCGGTCCGAGGCTGGGGGCTCCCCTCGCCCCTCCGGCAGGCCGGGGGGGACCGCGTCCCTCGCCGCCGCGGCGTGCTCGGCGGCAGCGCCAGCGCTGCCTGCGCTCCGTGTCTTTCTCAGGCGCTGCCGCTCAAAGCGAGTCGTTTTTCGGCATGTGGGACTTAAGATCCCGGCTCAGCAAGCCATGGACACTTTCTAAAATTGCTTTTATGATAGAACACCTTTATCCTAACAGAAAATAGAGCAAAGCAGAGATGGGCGTCTGTGTGCCTGTCTGCGAGGCGCTGGGGCTCATCTCGTCCTTATCTCGGTTCTGGCAACGGGACTTAATCCTGGGCATTCGGGACCCGCGGGAACCCGAGGTTTGAGGCTTTAACACTCCAGTGGGGTCACCGACACGCTCAGCCTGATGTCTCTGCTCCGCAACCGATCTCCAGGATCTTAGAGGAGGCCCTCTCCCACAGCCACGCTGTCCATCAGAGGGGAAGTCATCCCACGGCTCTCCCCGGCACCCAGGTTTGGGCTGCCTACAGACACAGGGGACACCCAAAGACCTGCACATATTTTCTGCCCTTGGGACTCTGGTCATCTTTCCCTGCCTGATTCAATCCTGTTTGAATGCTGTCTGCTGTCCCGTGTGGAAAGATGGTTTGAGACCTTCAGTTCCGGACTGGTTAGAAATGTTTTGGTAACTTCTTCATGAGTACTTTACCTTGACCTAGTGCTGGCCTTATGCTTTAACTTAAAGAGCACTTCTCTGAATGCTAAACTTCTTTCCATTTCTTTGAGATTTATCTTCAGAGTCATTTATGAAGAAACATGGTCCCTTTTTTTGCCTTCATTTGGTATGCACAAAATCTGTGTAGAAGGAAACACTTTTCTGTGTATAAAAGGGGTGGTCACTACCGTCCAGCAGGTCTGAACTGCATGTTTTCTGATTTAGATTCATCTTTCCTGAGGGGATGTCAGCAGAGGTGTACACGCAAAGTGAGGTCTTACCAAAGTCTTGTGCGCCTGTGCTGGCATTTCTTTGTCTCCTATGCACTTATCTCTATCATGTTTGCACCTCATCATACACGCCTACTGTTACCATCTTCCAAATGACCTACAAAGCTAGGGTTTCTCTCTGAAAATTGCTATGTTGTTGCAAAATTGGTTGCTAGGTGGAAAACTACCAGTGGCAGAGTGGTGGTCTGTAGGCCAAAACTGACTGTACCAGCTGCTACATGTAAAGGTGAGCTAAGACTATGTTTACGAGTTAATAACAATTCCCTATTTTCCTATTTCCCCTTTTCTTCCTTCTTTTTTGCCTAGTCTTATAATCATATTTTTATTTCTTGATATCTTCTTCTCTGATCAACCCAGGTTCTTCCTGTCCCATTTCCTCATTTTGTTTTGAAGGAATGGATCACATTAACACAGGTATTCAGAATCTCCTCTGTTAGCAAGAAGTATCAGCTGGGAGAACTGCCTTTGAATATGGTCAATTTCAAACAGTGCAGAAGAAAATGATTTCTTTCATTGGTTTGTTTTTGTTTGTTTGTTTTTTTTGTTTTGTTTTGGGGTTTTTTTGGTTTGGTTTTGGGTTTTTTTTCCCAAACCACAGGAGTTAGCTTTCAGGTTGTGAGAATTAGCTCATTCGAGATCTGTACAACTCTGAGGCATTGTCTGCATTTGCATATTTGCATCCTTTATGTCAGGTTGGGAAGAAACCTGGTAAGCACACAACTTCTTTGCTGAGCAGTTACATAATTACTAGTTTTCATGTGGGAATTATTTTTACAAGGAATGGTTACTCTTCTGTGTCTTAACAGACAGCTCTAATTTGTCATTCATTTGAAGCTTCATTATAGAAGCAATTCTTTCTCTGGCTTTAGGCACAGGTGACACTGGTTTAAAAAAGAATTTCAAAAAATGTAATCAAACATTATTGAAACAGCTCTGAAAATTACACAAGAAATCAATTAATAAAGGGAGGGAAAGCGTTCAGTATCTCCATCTTTTGGTTTTTTTGTTTGTGGATAATATATGACCAGATCACAGTCCACTTTTTTGGTGATCATGCAGTGACACTCTTGGGATTATTGCTTTAAATAATACTAGTATGAAGCTTATTTTTCAGCAAGTCATAGCAAGTCTTGCTGAACTTGAACTGTACAGAGACCTGAACTGTACAGAGTGGGCAGACTCTGCAGGCAATGTAATAATTTTGACTCAAATGGCTCTAGCTCCTGAAGCTGTCTTTTCAGCTTGATTTTTTGTAACAGAGAATTTTGAATGTCTTCTTTGCAACTTGTGTTAATGTTTACTCTTTGATCAAATATTTCTGTTAATAAAATTCACTACCCCTGATACACCAAAGTGCTTAAACACAGGCTTTTTTAAGAAGACATTTAAATCCTTAAGTGCTGCTCTGTAACAGGCCAGAATATTTTCAGAAAATGATCTGAAAAAAGATATAAATCCCACCAAAGTGTATACATGTAACATTTGAGAAGTTGTGTCATTAATTTTTCTGCTTTATTTACATAAATATGCATGTGGAAAAGAGCAGAATTGATTTAGTTTTATAAAGGAATCAGAAATTGCTACGTGTCAACTGCACCCTGCTTTTTAGCAGCACTGCAGTCCCTCTCCCAAGGCTGCTGGCAGAATAGACTTATTGACAGATTCTTGACTCTTCATCTTCAAGCAAAGGACTAGCTGCCTTCTACTCTCTTCTGCCCTTTTTCCTTTCTCGTGGTGGTTGCTGCAGCAGGAACATCCACCCTGCTCTTCTGCTGTGTTAAATGCTCAACTAGAGTAAGACCAGGCAGGTCCAGGCAAGTGGATGGATCTCCTCTGAATTGGTTGTCACCTTGGGTAACCATGAGTACAGCAATGCTGGTGGCATTGATTGCTGGGGAACGGTGACCACAGAAACTATTAATCCATGATCAGTGGCTGAGCCTCAGAGTTAAAGCCAGTGAAAACCCTTCAGCAATGAGAAATGCAGTAGGGAAATGTGATTAAAATCACTGCTTGTATTTCTCTTGCTGCTCTTTCTGCTTGCTTGGCTCACTGTAATCTCTTTGAAGGAGAGTTGGTTTATTTGCTTTCTGGGCTGCAGAACAATTGTCCTGTGTGTACGACAGCGACCTTCTGCAAGGCTTGTTCCCTCTGAGCAGCTTGATTTATTTGGAAGTAGGTTATCACTGTCCTTTGTTGCTCTGCTCCTTTTGCTCTGAGGGAGGAGCTCCTTGGGCTTGCCAAAGCATGATAGCCATGCTTAAACTCATGTTCATCTGCCCCTTTTTTAGCTGCTCACATTTTCAAAATGCCTGTGACTAGCTGAGATGCAGGGTACCATACACTATCTCTTTAGGTTTGGAGAGGGTAAGGGTTTTATCTTGGGCCAGCCTGGAATGAATTTTTTTTTCTCCTTTTGTAGCCGTAATTGGTAAGTGAGAATTAGGGAAAAATAAACCATTCAGGTAAAATTAATGTTTTCATTCACTAGGAATAAACTATTTTGTTTCTGGTTAGATGTCCCAATTTATCTAAATGCAGTTTAAAACATTTAAAAATGTTATGTTTTCCATCTGAATTGCCCTTTCAAGAAAAAAAAAAAAAGTTGTCTGGCTGTTCCTTCATGTTTTTTTTCCACCCAGAAGAAATTTGAAAATACTTTCAGATATCTAAAACTGCATTAGGAATGTTAAGTAGGGTATTATGTTTGAAAAATTTTATGTCACTCTAGCACTTGCCTGGTGTGAATCAACAGCACACTGGCTATTCCAGACTTACGCCTGCAAATATCCTCCTGTGGGCAGGCCTGGTGTTGAATCCAAACGACTGCTTTGAGGTCAAACTGATTTTCAGCAGAGGGCTGCGTGCTATCTTCCTGCCTTAGAGAAATGGCTAAGACAGTTCTTGCTCCCTAAACAAACCTTCCATTTTGTTTCTCCTGGCAATATAAATCCAGACAAACTTCGATACTGTCAGAGGATGCTCTGAGAGTCAGTGAGGAAAACTTGCAGAGAACCACTTTACATCTTTGCTCCATTTTGGATTGAAGATCAGTCAGGAGATATTGTAACATTATAAGATAGTGGCACACAGCCCACCAGCCCCTCTTTGGTAGTCTCCTCTCTGAAACTGGTGCTACCATGGCAAGATTTCAAGTGTTGTGGTTTAACCCCAGCCAGTAACTAAGAACCACACAGCTGCTGGCTCACTCCCTGCCCCCACAG
This sequence comes from Falco naumanni, assembly GCF_017639655.2. Lineage (NCBI taxonomy): Eukaryota > Metazoa > Chordata > Aves > Falconiformes > Falconidae > Falco > Falco naumanni. The sequence goes on from NC_054080.1 coordinate 9,783,473, forward strand.
GGATGGGAAGGAGAATTGGGAAGGAATGTGAAACACAAGGGTTGAGAGAAGAACAATTTTAAATAAAATACAAATATTAATATATAATTATTATTATTATATTATTAATAATAATAACAACAAAAATTATAATGAAAAGGAGGGTAAAGGGGAGAGGAACAAAATCCAAAGGGAAGGGGAAAAGAACTCAAGTCATGCACAACACAGTTGCTCACCACCCACTGATCAATGCTCAGCCAGTCCCCCAGCAGTGATCAGCTGACTCTGGCCAACCCCTACCCATTTTATGTACTGGGCATGATGTTCAGTGGTATGGAATATCCCTTTGGCTGGTTCAGGTCACCTGCCCCAGCTGTGTCTCCTCCCAGTTTCCCATGCCCCTCCAGCCCTCCCTGGCAGGGCCTGAGAAACTGAAAAGTCCTTGACTGAGTATAAACATCATCCAGCAACAAGCAAAACATGTTATAAATATTGTTCTCATACCAAATCCAAAACACAGCGCTGCACCAGCTACTAAGAAGAAAATTAACTCTATCCCAGCTGAAACCAGGACATCAAGACATTCAGGCAGCTATAAATGGACAAAAGTGACTACTATTCAGTCACAGTTCCTTTCCACCACTGGGACTGTATAAAGGTGCCTAAAGTAGGCATGAATACACTCCCACTGTGAGACCTGTTTCCATTGCCAAAATGTGGAAGGAAGAGTTTAGTTGCAGGTGAAAGCGCTGCTCTCTGTTGATGTAAGCCATCCAGTCGTTTGGTTTTATTGCTTCCTGTTTAAGGTGGCAGTGTGTATCTTCCCCAACTAGTAGCTGTAAAGCACTTTTGTGAGATCCCCACTTGCCACATATCTTGGTCATGCCATCTATTTTGAGTTGGATACATAGGCATGTTTTTCTCATTGCTGGTCCACTTAAAGAGCTCCCCATTGTTCTCAGCTTTGGGATTCATTAATCCTGGGCAGAACTACAACTAGTAGAGAAGCACCATAATGACTCAGTTGAGTACTAAGCCTCTGGCTATAATTACCTGAAGTTGCTGCTGCTGCCTGTAGTTGTTTTTACTTTTTAAGTCTTTTCCATTCTGTTGTCACATCTCCTGTGTTGTTCCTTCATAGTTAATATGACAGTGATGAAAATTACTCTGTTAGATAGGAATGGTCCCAGCAGTGCTTACAGCATCATGATAGGTGGCACAGAGAGCCTTTAGAAGACCCTCAGTTTAGGTAGATGGTTATCTGGGAATCCAGGGTTTTGTTGAATATAAAGTCTTTCTCTTGAGTCTTGGACTCAAACTCTGGTAGAGCCAACTGCACAGGAAAAAGCTGTCTGGCTACTCCACACCTGAAGATACAGGAGAGAGCTGGGCAGGGGCCTTTAATCTCTACCAAAAAAACCACAAGCTATGTGCCAGAAATGTGTTATCACAGTATCCACAGGGAGTTATTGAGCAAGAAAAGTCATCAGCACTGCAGGCCAGCATGCCCTAAGCAGAGGGAGTGGAACTGGGTCCTAGGTTGATGTGTACATGTGTTTGTATGTCATTGAGTATATTGATACTTTTCCTGCTTTTTTGTCAGCAGGCAGGCAGGTATTCCCTTTGCCATTTTTTCTTCCAAGTAGTTGTAGACCCTTTATCATGGCCCTGCTCAGGACATCCCCCATGAAAACAAGATGAAAAATGTCCATGGACTTTTGTAGGACCAGGCTGGCTTAAATGCAGCTTTCCCTGCAGGTATTTTCTTCTTTATTCCAGGATGACAGCTGAGCGCTTGTGAAAATTTTGGGAGGCAGGAAGAGAAAAAAGACCAAAACCTGTTTGAAGTCAGTGTCAAAATTATTACCAACATCAATGTCATTTTAGTAGTGAGGTCAGACAAGCACCTTCTCCCAGGGCAAACCCACAGTTTTAAAAAATATTGGTAGTGCTTTGCTGGCATCATAGTGCCCTCTGCATTGTACCATTTCCTCCACACTTCTATGGCAAATGTAAAACTATTACAGGCTGTGTGCAACCTTTGCACTGTTCTGGTTGCCTTCAAAAGGCCACTGTGGTGTAACTGCTCAGTAAAGATGAATAAAGACTGTTTAACTTTCAGGCAAAGTCTTCAATTTCCACAAGGTTAGGAGGACACCACTGCATCACCCTGACAAGATCCCATGCTTTTTACTGTTTGTTCCCTCCTCCTGCTTCCCTTGACTTAAAGATGGGGTTAAAGGGGAGGGGGAAGAGTGTAAAATCATGGGTGCTTATCAAAGTTAAATTATAAGGATGGTGTAAAAAAACCAAACAAACAGGGAAAGACTAAATAAGTAAACTAAGGAAAGACTACAACAGCATCTGGTTAAGAGATAATTTACCCAATTTGTCCAGCTAAACAATTCTGTCAAGTTTACTGAGGGCTGCAAAATTGGCAAACTGCCTAATCTCCTCTCAGAAGCACAGAGGCAGTGTTAGTTTAACCCTTCTGTTTGCTGTTTAAAGAACTGATTTTGCAAACCCTTATTCAGAGCAGCTGGGATGACCTTACTCAAATTACTGGCTTTAATAAGGATTTCTGGTACAAGCAGAACTGAGTTGGGCAGGAGTTGGCTTGTCAGCCACAGTTGTGACAGCTGCATTCCTGAAAGTCCATGGACTCAGTTGTGCCTTTGGGCACTGCCTGAAGCTGCACAGCTGAAGATGCAGCTTGTCAGGGACACATCTGAGGGATGACACCCTGAAAGATATGTGAGTCCCTCTGAGGATCCCTGTGCAGAGCTCCCTCCCTAGCTTTCATCAGAAGGAAAAACCTTTTTGTGGTCTGTGTTTGCACAGCATGCTGTCTAGCTCACAGGCAGGTGTGGTGCCCACACCTGTTGATTGAGCCCTACGTGGTTGTAATATGGAGCAGCAGGCTGCTGATCTCTGCAATAACTTGCTTTTTCTGCACAGTATTAGCTTACTGGCATGCACGTGTGTGCGTGCGTGTGGTGTGCACATATAATGAATAATAGATTCCTTTAAAGATGCTGCTTGTTGAAATGTCCCTTAAGACGTGCCACACATAAAAATAATAATAAAAAACCCCAAACCAAAATCCACTCTATTATGCCTACACATAGTGCTGATCTAAAGACTCAGGGAAGCCCTGGGAGAGATTGCACACCTCACTCACTCTTTACTTCAGTGAGAGATGTCCTAGGTGTCAGCTGTGATATTCAAGCTATCTTTCTGAGTCAAATACTCTGATAAGGGCATGTGGGTGAAAGGAGATAAGACTTGTCTGCATCAAAGAGGTATTCAGCAGTTTGTTCCTATGCTTCTGAACTCAAGAACAGGCTACCCAGCAGAGGTATAAGCTGCAATATAGTCTAAATTACAACTAAGCCCCCTTCAAAATGATGTCAGAAAAAAATATGTGATACAGGTAAATGTCTTAGAAGGGTAAATAATGCCAAATTTGGCAGGATTAGGCTCACATAGGAGATTACATTGGCAGAAGGGAAATGTCTGTAAAATGCTGACATGTGAGATAAAGTACAAGTGAGAATGGCATTAACCCAAGGTTGTGGTTTTAGAAGGAGATAGATGAACTGGATGTGTGGCTTTTGTTCCAAGAAGCCTTCAAATAATGTGATGCTGGATGCTCTCCTGGTATGCTCTCTTCTGGGTGCTCTCTTCTTGTACAGAAGAACCAATAGTTAAATCAGACACATACATATGACAAAGGGTTTTTGTCATGCTCCAAAAGCAACCTAAGAACTGAAGAACTTACACGTCTACCCAATGGAAATGAAATCTGATACTTTTAAAAGCTGTTTTTAAAAAACACAGGTTCCCTTTAACAACACGCTCATGAAATTCCCAAGCACAAATGCCAGTGTCACATTATTCCCGTTGTACAAATGGGCTGTCTTGGAGCAAGGTCAAGTATTTTTAATGTGGTTCTAGATAGCTGTGAATAGGTATTTCCTATGAAAAGAAAGTGTAAAGATAGCTCAGGGTTTACGATGTAACACTGGGCTTCAAAATAGTAATGTGCTTTCCAGCTCTGTTATACACTCCATGAGTCCTTGCTGAATTTCAAACTTTTATGGTTGAATACAGACCATACAGATGCTCTAGCCCATCACAGGAAGGCAGAAAGGTGTTATTGGGAAGGATACATCTCTGAGTAAACAGAGCACCACCTTTGTGCCACCAGAGATTCTTGAAGAAGCATTTTGATAAGCTGCTATAGGCAGGGAAAGGATATATACATAGGGAATCTGCTATAGACAACACAGACCTCCGGGAATAAAGAAGAAATTGCAGAGTGTACTTGCTTCTAGAGAAGCAGAATTATGCTCTGTGCTTTACTCAGTTTTCATAATAAGATTCAGACCCACCACTGAAGGTCAAATGCTGCCACTGCTGAATTTGTGTGCAGCTTGCTCCTGGTAAATTGACTTCAGTAGGCGTCCGGGTGGAGTTAGGCACTGCACAATGGGAGCAAGCAGGGCATTTCTCATAATATGTCAGTGACATTAACAGCTCACAACCTGGGCATTGGCTGCTCCTAACTTTAATGGCAGAAGTATTTTTACTGTTGACAAAGGCTGATGAGAAATGAAAAATTTGGAGGCTCTTTGGAATGCAGATAACATCTGAAGTGCTCTGTGTCTCCTACCTCAGAATTTTTCTGCAGACAGCAGGAAATTCCTTGGGAACATCACTTGGGAAGATGGTATTTTAGCTAATGAATTTCAATATCATAAGCTGATGAATTTCAATATAAATGGGAAAGATATTTTAGATACTCAGAGTTATTTTTGCCATGGAATGGTTGTCTACAATAGCAGACTGAATTTTTTGTCAAATACACACAAAATGTTCATGAAATAAACCTGAATAAATATGTAGGGAGGAAAGCAGAACTGTGGCTTAGCTGCATGCATAACTTAAATGTCCCAAAGCATTACTCAGCCACTGGGAATATCTCATGTGGAACTGTAAGTTGGGAGTACATAACTACTTCGTTTGGCTAGGAGTGGAACAAAAGAAGACAAACCCAGAAATGCTGCCACTGACAAAAAAAAGAGAAAGTATCTGGTGTGTCTTAGAGAAAATTTCTTTGTAATAAAGGATTATAAATATTTTGGAATGGAGAAAAGTGAGTGAAGGAAATCCAATATTGAACAGTCTTATGACAAATTGGTATGAATTGAATCTATCAAATATAGTAGGTGGTTTCTGCAGATAGTATTTTGAAGAAACCTTTCTGGTTTGATCAAGCCACTAGTTTGTTTACAGGAGTGCATTCAGTTTTATGTAAGAGAAGAGTTCAGCTACTCCAACTGGGTGAATTCTGCGCCTTTTGTCCCCTAAAGTTATTTACACTTACAAATGTAATATTTTTGCCCTGGGTTTGCTTTGTTTCTGCAGATACCCTAACAAATCAGGAAAAGGAAGTTCCATAAGGACAATGGACTGCTTTGAGTATATTTGTAAAAAATAAATATTTCATCAGCTCAGGGCTCATAAGGGTCCTAAATTATATTGATTGGTTGGAAGCTGCATGATTGCATCACATGTTGTTAAAGTGGGGAGAAGAAAGAAGGTAAAATCCCCTTAGTCCTCCAAATAAATCCCCACCTGATTAATTAAATGAATGAGTTCTAACTCAAATCTGTGTCTTACAGTTATAGTTTTGCAATTAATGGAAGAAGAAAGTTGTCTTGAGCCCTGTACTCCTGATGAAAACTATCATGTATTTGAATTCTGTCTATCAATCACTTGCAAGAAGCTGTTTTTGATAAATCTATAGGCTGAGACTGCATTTGACAAATAATGTGGGGAGCAATAAATATTCCAGAAAGAAGCACAGGCTGATTGCAGAATAGAAAAATAAATGAGATTCACTAAGGCTGCTGTGAATTATTCACTGGTGACTAATAATAATAAAAAAAACCCTCACAATTATTGGGCTAGATGTGCTATCCCTGCTTGTTAACAGCCCACAGCTGGTGTGGAGTACTGCAAGTTTGTCAAGGGGCTAAACCTGTCTACAGGAAGAAGTTGAATCTCTTTAGCTTAATATAGCAACTAGTTGAGTTTCAGTGGTGCTAAACACCCAGGGAAACAATCTTTATCTAAAATAAGCACTATTCAGACTAAAATATGTGTGCTTTTATGCAGTTCTCCAGACTGGTTTAAATAAGTAATTTTAAAAGAATCACATTTTATTTAAAACAGTGCTATTTGTTCCTTGCTCAATCCTTTCATTTTTCTGTGAAAATTGTAGCAAATTTGGAATAGGAGCTAATCCACATAATTTCAGCTCAAGATGTCTGTGTTATCACTCTTACATTAAACAGTAAAACCATAACAGTTATCTGTGAATGACAGTATTTTAAACAAAGGAAGAGCTACATTTGTAAAACAAGTTGCATGTTGGATTTTCTGTGTTGAGAAAGGTCAAATTCTGGACTAGTCAGAAGCCACAGGTTGTGGTCAATGGCATTACTTGAAGGAAACCAAGAGGACAGTATGATCACACACCTTTCTGACCAGAAATTGAAGACAATGAAGAGTCAAGAAAAGCAAAGAGTGGGATTGACTTGCTCCTCCCAGGTCAACTGGTAAAACTTATTAAGGTCATGGTGATTTAGAAAGCTCTCTGAAAATATATGCTGGAAGATTTTCTGGGCAAATGCTTCAGTTAAGTTCATTAACTTGTGTTTGAAGTTAGCTTGGATACAGATGAGTCATATGTTGATATAATGTTAGACCTAAATGAATTTATGAGTCTAAAGCCAATAGGCGTTCAGTAGAAATTGGGCCCCCGTTGACTGTTCCAGCAAGAAGTTGTGGGTGGAATAAGCATATGAGTGTAGTAATGGTTTAATAACACTGAACACATCATATTATCTCAGGAGAAGGCTTTGTAATCAAACCAACTAACTAGTAATAACAGCAGAGTCCTGGAACAATGATAAGCAATATGAGTCAAATCCATGACGTTACTTGCTTTTGCTTCACTGAGGTCAATGTAGTTGTACAAATTAACAGCACCTGCTGAGGGCTAGGTAATTAAAAAAATTAGAGCCACCCCAAAAGATACTCATATACTGATTTAAACTGCTGGAAGAGCAAACATTGAGTTCTGCTGGTATGATGCCAGGGAAGCAGATCCTGCTAAAAATTCTGCAGAGGACTGCCAGAAAATCAGTGAGCACTTGCAGTTAAAAAGTTGTCAAAATACTCTTGTCAAAATAGACTTACTGTGAATAATGGAAAATACAGGTGAAAAATGTGTTCGGCTAATGAGTGAACAGAAAGTCAAACGAGTTAGAAATGTTTTAAATGCCATTTTTCTTTGTGTTAGATAAAGGGCAGCATTCTAATTAAGTCAACAGTTATATATGAAGTGAGGATATATTTTATGTCCCTGTGAAGTTTTTAAGTTTAGAAAAGATAATAATCTTTTGTTAGGGATTCAGAAGATTCTTAAAAACTTTAGAAGCAAACTGTATTCCTACTGCAGGTTTTCATAAAGCAGACAGTAATATCATGGATAATAGATGGTTATTTGGAAGGAAGTCAGGGATTTTGCAGATGAGGATGAGCTGGATGTTCACTGTGCCTCACACTGTATAAACCCTACTGACCTTGAGCCAAACCTATCAAGGCAGTTAAAGAAAAATTGCTCTTAGACCAGCAGTTTTCTAATTGGAATGGCTTCCTTAAGGGAGTGCTATGGAGTACCTGGTGTTGACTGCCTGGTGAATGCACATTTACCTGATTGAATCAGTATGGTGTCTTGATCTGTGGTATGTGCTAAAATCTCATAAATATGTCTAAAGCCACTTTTATAATTGTTTAATATCTATAGAATCTTTTTGGTTTTACCCCTAAATTCCACATGACACTTCCTCAGAAGAAGGCAAGACAAAAACCTGAAAGAATAAAAGTCATCCCCTGATCCACTTGACATAGAAGTACAACAGGTTGGTCTTGCTCTCTGCTGGTGGTTATGCTTTTATCTTCTACTGCTAAGGTCATCTTCTGGGATCACGGAGTTCTTTCCATCTGGATGTCTGAACATGACATGTAGATTTTGGAGTTCAGTGAAGGAAATAGGATCAGTGATATAACCTAGGTAAGTCAGTCAATCAATCAATCAAGCACAGCACACTGTTTTCACAGGCATTTCAGAATATCACCTTGCTTCTACCCCTGGTGAACTCTGCAGCACCTTGGGGGTGGTGGTGATGAAGTATTTTCTCACTTAAGAGAAAGTATGCCTGTATGTATTTTCAAAACACAATAGAGACTTGCTGTTGCTGGCTTGTCAACCTATTGTTTCCTTCTCTTCTGTTTCTTTCTCTTTCTACACTTGTTCTGTTATTGTCTGCATCTCCACAGCCTGAGATCTTTTAGCACTTTACCTTAAAATCTTCTGCCCCTGCCAAGCATGTCAGTAGTCACCCCTCAGGCAGTAATTCTTTTCCTGTCTTATCTAGTATACATGCATCCACTTCCTGCCACTCTGCAAGGCTTAAGCAAGTTAGTAATTCTACTCCAAGTGACATGAGAGCAAAGTTGTGCAGGCAAGTATGTGCACACTGAATTTTTGCAGCTGTGTGAAGTATGCCTGAAAAGTTCTGGAGTATTTTTGTGTCTGAAATACCATACAAAATATATTTTCAGTCACTAACACATTGTGTTAGACATAAAAGACACATGAGCAAAATCGATTGCAAACCTATTGACTTACAAAATGGTAAAATAATGAATTCCTGATGTAAATATTATTTATTTCTAGCCTGTTCTGGGATGTGTTCAGGCTTATCTAACCAACTTCCCCACGCTACCTCAGAGTCTTCTCTAAGACCCCAGTTTTCCTTTTTGCTTATTCCCTCGCTGCTTCTCTTTTTATTTAATGATCTTCACATTGTAGCAACCTTTTCTGCAACGGAAAAATTGCATGGGTTGGATAAGTTTCTCCCACTCCTTGCTATTTTTTGAGGAGGGACTGCTACAGGGAGTATTCCTTGTGCTTAGTCATTCAAGGGGCTGAAGATCAAATTCCCAGAGGTGCCTGAGGTGCTTATGCAACTCTTACATCCCGAGTGACTATCAGCCATGCATGATTACAAGGACTGAACTGAGATTCTGCATAACAGTTTTCCAGTATCCCCAGCAGAAAATTTTTTCCTTCTGTTTCATGACACTGACCAATACCGGATGTGTGTTAGTATTAGCACTGCCAGGATATTCTTTCTCATTGTAGAGAGGCAACAGTGGATGTTGGGTTCTTTAATCTTGGCAGACCTATTTAATAGGCCAATTAATTAGAGGGATGATGACTCTGCAGTAGTATGATTTATAAGGTCAGTGCTTTAGTAGCAACAGAAGAGCTGCAGATGCTAACATTACACTGATCTACACATTACACTTACTTTTATGAGTTTAGGGTTTGTCATAAGACCAGAAAACCTTGAGCTTGGAAGTTGGAATCAAAATTTATGCACCTGGGAGTGTGAAAAGGCAGCACTTTAAATTTACCATTAAGTACTTTAAACCCAGAGAGAACTTTACATCTTTCCACAACAACTTCTGAAATTGATAGAATCCCTTCTAACTGTTAAGGGATTTTTACTTAAAGTCAACTTTCAGACATTCAGATGAAGAATGTTGATATTAACTTCTGGAATTTCATAACTGATGAATATTTTAAAACATCAAGCTTCTGGGACTCAGTGCTGAAAAGAATGCATGTGTTGAGGGCTGGAAAGAGTATGGGTTTTGTTTGGTGGGTTTTTTTTTTCCTTTACTGAAACGTATCCTATTTAATTTCTGCCACCTTATGGAAGAAGCTACCAGTTATGAAAGCTCTGTAGTGGTCTTATATTAGAGGACTTTTTTTACCTTTTTATTTTCCAAACCTGAACACAACTTTTAAAGCAGACCTGTGCATTCTCTGAGTTACCATCAGTATAGCTGAGGGGTGGCATTCAGCACCTAATCTAAAAATGGAATTCCACACACAAATTCAAGAATCAAGGTGAGATACTGAGAAGACACTGACTTATAATCAAAAAGGAAATGAAATACAGAGAAATAAGAGAAAAAAAAGGGAAGGACATTACCATTCAAGAAAGCTGGAATACTGGTATTTTCCCCCAAGCTTAAAGATAGCAAATACTTGTGGGCAACAGCAAGTTATGAAATATGAAACAAATTGTGCTGGACCACTCTGGCTGCCTTTTTTTGCTGAGGTGTTTGGCTCTAGTGATGAGGAAAGTGCAGTGGATGTTGTACTCTTTGACTTTAGCAAGGCAGGGAAGCACAGGTGGAGGGCAGCCTGGGTCACAATGACCATGAGAAGACCAGGGCTTTTAGCTCCTAAGGAAGGAGAGCAAAACCAAGAGATGAATGACTACCCTGGCCCATGGGAGCAGAAGGACGCACCCGAAGGCACTGAGGTAGATGGCAGATATCCTTGTACAGTTGCTTTCTGTCAGTTTGGGAAGGCCCTGGTGGCTGGAGGCAGGTTCCTGGGAAAGGACAGGCAGATGTTACCCATCTGACTGCCTGACAGTGGGTCTGATTCCACTTTCAAGATGAAAAGAGAAAAGCTGCAAACTCCCAAGTCATGGTTTTTACATAAAATGTATGTATTTGTTTAATGTCCTATTTCTGTCCAACCTCTGAAATTGTTTAATACTTTAGTCCCTTTCTAACCACACACACAGATAGTTCTGGTAGAGTTACCATTTGACAGGTGGATTAGATTTGCTTAGTACTGGAATTAGAAGTCTCCTAAACATAGGTAATGTATAAATTTAGCTTTTTTTGCAAGTTAGGTTCACTTTGGGTTTTTGAGTAAATTTAGCTTTTACAAGACCTGAAATAAACAGGGTTATGTCTGTTCCACAGGCAAGAAATGCCCATCAGAACTGATTTCCTCATGGCTAGACTGTGAAGTCTTATTTCACTCAGGTGCTTATCTATCATGCATAACTGGGGAAATGAATAGTTGTGGTGACTTCAGTCCAATCATCCTTTTATCCCACCAGTGGGAGGAGATGTTCAGAGGAAGAGTTTTCAAAAGCCTTGAGGCATGGCTATTTTCTGTTATTCTGTACAGGGCATAGGGGTTTGGCATCTTTTAAAATCGTTTTAGTTATTCAACCATCATGGTAATGAGTTATAAAGTGAGATTTCTTTTCCAGTCTGAGAAGAACTTTTGAAGAGCCACTCTGTAGTTTGTTTGTGTTGATTTTTGTTTCCTTTCTGATTTTATGCATGGATTCCTCTATTTTTCTCATCTAAACAATAAAACAAGGGACTTTGGAAATTTATTATAATTTGCATAGAGCCTTGAGTAACTACTTGGCCTTTATTTTATTATCTGAGCTCAGTTCTTTTGGGAACTGTGAATGAACAAGGTATGGATTCTTATTTCCTCCCATTAACAGAGGTGATGGATCCTTCTCAGTAGAAATTTCATCAATCTGTAATTACGGAAATGATCATAATGCTCTGTTTGGCTCCTGCTAGTTCAATATGATGAAGGCATCAAGGGATGGAAACAAAAATTGGTTTTATTTATGTATATAATAGATACAACAGATTCTGCACACAACTTCCTTCTGCATATAACTTTCCAAATAAGATAAACTAGTTTATGCTTCTGTGTATACAGTCTTTTTCATTTGTTGAGCCAGATATTTTTGTGGGAAGAACTGAACTTGTTTTATAGATGAAGTTTGATAGTTAGAGTATTCGTAGTCAAAAAAAAAGTTCTTGGGATGTTCTATGGCAATTATCTGAACATCTTATTTTGTCAAGGTCTTCTGCTACTAAGATGTAAATAAAATGTTGTAGGGGTCCTTTAATTGTGCTTTACCTGCATCTCATAAATCTGAAGCTCCTTTAGAACATTGTCATGGACATTAATTTTTTGAAGAACTATGTTAATGAAGGTAGCTGAGAGAGACTAGGTCCTTCAAAAAGATTCATGAAGTGTTTTAAGCATATATTATTCACCACGATTTTTGGTCCATAAGCTGTTACAATATCTTCACAGACAATGACTCATGTTCTTTCTTGCAAATTTTGAAAAAAGTTCATTCCTTCAATCTTCTTGTAACAATTCCAGCTTGCATGACAAAATCCAGATCTCTTCTACTTTCTATTTTCCATTTCCTTCATAGGCCCTTTGCTCTCCGTATCATGCCCTGTTCTGAAAACGTCTCATTTGAGTTTCTTCTGGGCACCCTTGTTTCCTCCGCTTTAGTGTCCTGTTTTGACAGCGTCATGTAGGAGTTTATCTATTAATACTCAGAGTGTTGCTTCAAACACATCTCAGAATCCTACTGATTCTTCTGGGGATGATCTTTCTGCTGGTGATTTTCCTGGTCAGTTTGTTGGGGATGAAATCCTCCTGGATATTGTACAGAATTTTTCTAATATCTGTCTAGAGCACAAGTTGTCTGAGGAGCAGCTGAGGGAGATGGGAATGTTTAGCCTGGAGAAAAGGACACTCAGGGAAGACTTTATTGCTTTCTACAGCTACCTAAAAGGAAGTTGTTGTGAGGTGGGTGTTGGTCTTTTCTCCCAAGTAGCAATATTAGAAAGAGAGGAAACATCCTCAAGTTGCACCAGGAGAGGCTTAGACTGGATATTAGCAAAAAAATTGTTTACTGAAGAGGTTGTCAAGCATTGGAATAGGCTGTCCAGGGAACTGGTTGAGTCATCATCCCTGGAGGAGTTTAAAAGACATGCAGATATGATGCTTAGGGACATGGTTTGGTGGTGGATTTGGCAGTATTAGGTTTACAGTTGGACTTGATGATCTTAAGGATTTTTTTTCCAATATAAATGATTCTATGATTCTGTCTCTCATGACATCTCTTTTCCTCTCTGATATTTTGCCTTGGGGGACATTTGCAGATGGAGGGAAAGGATGGTGATCTTTGATCATCAGCTTTTCCTTGGAGGTCGGACTCAGGCAGAGGCACTTGCTTTTCCTGATGGTTGGTACTCCAGGCTCTCCAGCGTACAGACCCAGACATAAAAATGCTCTGCAGGTTATTTTTAAGAGGGATAGTCTACAGTAGTTTAATTTGTCTAAATAATGCAAAATAGATTGTAATTTTAGAAGATCTTAGATGAAAAAGGTACATCTTAGAGTACTAATGAGCTTTTGTCAAGAACAGTTCAGTTCCTTTCATTAATTCAAAACAAGAGAAAGTAAGATCATCTTGCAAATACACAGACAAAGTTGATTTATTAGAACCCGATGACTCACCAACTTCCTCCTCCTTCTCAAACCCGAATTTTGGATTGAAATCCTTTTAGAAAAATTCCTGTGGGCAATAGTGAGGGTGTTCTTCATCATTCTCTGCTGGATTAGATTTAGTAAAGCTCCAATTCTAGACAGTCATTCCTTGCAGGCTTAGTATAAGTCTGACTCATGGTTCATTGCAGCTACTTGTTTTTTTCTCTTGTATCTTCATTCACCTTCTTTTTCTTTGATAAAGAAATGAATATGTCATTAAATAAACAAATCCAGTCTCTCTCTCTCTCTCTCTCTCTCTCTCTGAGATTCGTGGCTTAGGAGCTAGGGAAGATTAGTGACTGGTTATTCTGAAGATCCAGTTTTCCAGGACCGAATACTGAGCTCTTTCAGAAAATGAGGTAGTATTGTTGTATCTGGTGTGGGAAACACTAAAATGGAGAGTCCAAAATTACTAATTGACTTTTCAGAATTGGACTTCTGCTGAAAAGGCCAACATCTTAGTAGCAAAAAAAGAAAAAGAAAGATCAAAAGATGAACACTTTCAAGGTATATGGCACACTGGGAAAATCTAGATTTTTGCTGACAGACAAACAGCAAAATGACTGCAGTTGAAAATTCAGAATAATCATACTGATTTTTTTGTAGCCAGAGATGGGGTTTATGGATACCCTGGGGTAACAGTACAGAAGAGGGAAAAGTGAGGGATATGAGAGGAATGGCATGCTCTGCAATTACATAAGGAGGAAGAACACTTACACATTTTGTCTAAAAGCCTGTGCACTAAGAATTGTGTTTTCTGCTGTAATTAACTGAGTGGAATAAGTGATTCTGTGGCAAAGAGGAAGCCCTCTGGGCAGTGCTGTAGTTTGCCCTGTGTCATAGGTGATCTTGAATGTGAGATGGCAAGGTGAAATATGTCTCTCAGATAATATAGGTGATAATGTGTTGCATTCACCATGCTAAAAACTGCATGTGAATCAAATTGCACCTACAGTGGACTTAATGGCTGCCATGTACCAATGGAACGAAATAAGCAGTGGGGATGGAGAACTGGATCTGATCCTGGGTCTCTGCTGTTGACAGGCCATGCCTTTCCATGCTTAGCAAGGGGATCATGAACTCTGACCAGGCTTTGTTATTTCAGCTTCCACCAAGGTTGGTAGATGTCTGGGCAAGGTGTGTGTGTCACATGTTTGTCTCCTTCACACCTGCCTGCATTACTGCTCCAACTGAAAGCTCTGCAGGTACTTTGCTGAATATCTCTGCATGTGAAAGGTTTTATGAAAGTCAGTTGGGTCTGGCATCCTCATCTCCATTCCCAGTTTTTTATCCTTCACTGTGTTGCCAAAATTTTAACAAATACGAGCATATTTGTGAGAAAGGCTTTGCAGACATCAAGTGTTACCCAAACAATTATTTCTTATATGAGAAATATGTTGCATTGCCTGACTTAAGTCTCTAGAAATGATACTGTCTGAGTGTGCTAAGTACAAGCCTGGTGGTAAAAAGATGGAAAAGCACTATAAATCTGTAACTTTCCACCATGAATTATTCATGGATGTTACTGAAGTCACAAACAGGAAACTTGTACGTGTGAAGTTAGCTAAACACCGTCGTTCATTTATGAAGAGAACTCAGACATGTGAAGGCTTACCATATAGTCCCCACTAGTAGAAGCAGAGATCCAGAGCCATATTTTCTGCCAGTGTACACAGGCATAGATCCATTGATTTTAATGAAGCTGCAGTTTACATTAGCTGAGGATTTGGTCCCTTTCCTTTGAGAGGTTCTGTTATTTCTCTACTGACCCATTTATTTTTCATTTTGTTGGTTAGAATGTGGTTATAAATTCAGGTTTATAATCTCTCCTCTACAATGGTTTAGATTTTTATCTCTTCTAACCCATAACACGAATATTTCATGGGGGAAACTGGATATTTGTGCTTTGCTTGAGATTCAAGAAAGTTCAAATATTTAAACAAAGGTAAGAAAAGGGGCTTGAAAACGTTACTAATATAATGGTAATAATGGCTACTATAACACATTCAAATTAGCAGGTACTCAGAGCAGCTTCTTTCAGAGGACTAAACATCTTTTAAGATTAGCATCTGCTATATTAAAAGTGAACAGTAAGTTACTACAATGGGTTTTGTCTCCATCCTAATCTTCCAGCACTGCCTGGTGCCATATAATTATTTTTGGGGACATGGGTCACGTCCGTAATTTATGTCAAACAACACATGTTTCTTGGCCCATGTTGCTTGAGAGCACTGTGAAAACAGGATGGCTTTATGGGCTAACTAGAAGCTTTCTATCATGACTTCCTGAAGGTGCCAAATAAGCAGTGGTCTGGTCTGCATGTTGGAAGCTATGGCTACAGCAGTCCTCTGTGTTCAGTGCTGCCTGGACCTAGGTTATGCCTCCAAATGCCAGGGTATTCAAAAGGTATGAAGATTAATGAATCATAGTATTTTATGCAAGGTTGCATAGTACACTGTGGGAAGGGATGCAATTAGTAATAATTAAACCTGTTTTGGAAAGTGGTGGATAATTCCAAATATTTTTATGGCAAAAGTCTAAAATTCATTACGTTGTGCTTAGTAAACATGCAAGGACATTACAGAATAAGTTTACATCTGAATGCATTGAGTTAAGTGATGATTCACTACATTTTTTCCTGAGCTGATGGTTGAGCAAGGCAGCCAATAGCCAGCCAAATGTATTTTAAGGCACCCCAGATACTTCAGGCTTGGTGAAATTGCTACTAAATATTCCTCCAATAGCCAGCCAAATGTATTTTAAGGCACCCCACATACTCCAGGCTTAGTAAAATTGCTACTAAATATTCCTGTCCTTGCCTAGGAACAATTGCCCAGGATGCTAATTTGCAAAGCAGACAAATATTAGCACATCTGAGAGAAATCTCTGCTGTCTTCAAGTATGCTCATATTAATGCCAAACTTTTGCATCTGGTCAGCTCTTAACAAGCAGCGGGCTTGCTAACAAGGTTTAAGAGTACCAAGAAGAGCTCTCAGTTGCAAGATACTTTCTCTGCAGCACACTGAGCACATAAGGATTTTTGAGATGAGGAAGGTATAACCACATGCAAATGTGAGTCCTGGTTAGTGCTGCAGCCTTGCACTCTGCTGAGTATAGGACTAGGCTGCAGGTCAGAAGATCATAGAGCTGAGCTGCATAAAACCCACCTTGGATGCTGGCACCTGAAGAACGTAGCACCAAATTGAATGGAGTCCTGGGGAGTCTGTGGTCTGAATAATACCTACCATGCAAGTACCTGTCATGGGACAAAGACATCTTTCTCTGTCCCATCTTCTCAAAAGTCAACAAGGGTGCTGCAACTGGGTGCTGTTCTTCACTGCAGCATGGAAGAACAAAAAGGCTGTATGCTGGGGAGAAAATTTGCACTGGGGATAGAGCTTCCCCAAGTCCTGGAGCATCAGTGGAACTGCACAATCCAAGTAAGCGAATTCAGAAAAAAAAAAGGGACAAAACTGACATTATTGAGGGTGTATCAAAGACTATTCCCAGGAGCTCCAAGCAGATGCCTAGATGGGAAAGCAAGGGGACAGTTCAGATTTTGTAATTGTGTCAACACCGGTAGCATGGTAAAGAAAACATGGAATAACAGACCATTATGTAACTGCCATGCCACTCTGTTTTAACTGATATATCATACGTCTGGTACACCATTCATGCCAGGAAAACCCTGACTTCCTAAGTTAATGACATTCTGCAGTACTAAAATAACAGTTACTTTGAAAATTTTCTTATACTTCCAGTTTTCCTTTTCCTTTTTAATTCTGGAATAATGAAGCTAATCTAGTAATTTCATTTTCTCTCCAAGAAGTGTATGTTTGGACCCCCAGTAATTCTGTATTGTTTGCATCTTGCACAGATCAAGGGACAAACCAGCTTTATGATTAAAATAAAACAAATGTCTTTCCTCCTGTCCAAATTATGGCTCTTGCTTGAATAGCATATGGTTATGATGGTTAGATTTTGTAAAATCTAAACAAGAGGGGCCTGAAATTACCTGTTACATATTTATTTCTGATATACCTAGTGGATGAGAACTTCATGATTAGTAAGTAAGTGAATTCTTCACAGTTACACAGCAAATCTACACGAGAGCCAAGCACTCAGTGCAAAATCCAGTTCCTATCCAATACTTTAACCACATAGGTCTGTTTTTTCTCCTGAACATAAAAAAGATTGCTGTTAGGTGACTGAAAAAAGATGGCCACAGTTTGGTTTTAGAAACAAGTTGAAGTGTGGCTTTGGAAATTCTCATTTATCACAAATACAGCTTTACTGTTGGGAAGAGGAAAGAGAAGAGAGGAAGAATAAGGAGGCAGTAACTCATGGCTGCTTGTAGCAGTGCTGAGCACTTGTGCCTTCCCTCAGACTCTTGATCCTTACATGTGCAGCTGTAAGGATTTGGAGATGAGACGTATGTGTTTCTGTGAGGTGCTGGGGAACCTTATATGTGTCCACATCTAGAGGTTCCTTGACATGGTCCTGCTCCATCGTCTGACCAAGGGCTGCTACCAGCCTACAAAAGGGGGCTCTGCCACTCTGCTTGCCTTGGATTGTGCCACTGCAAATCAAACATATCCCTTTGTGGAGGCAGGTAAATCCAGGTTGTACACAGAAAATATGTTCAAACGTAAATGAAATACAGTCTGTTCAAAGTTCCACTGCAGCCTCTGAACTGGAGGATTTGTTGTGCATGATGCATATGTGGGTAATTCTGAGCCCAGCTTAGGATACACAGTTGGAAGCATATGATGACAGCGCTTGTGACAGAGTTTTACTTGGAAATCAGAAATCAAAACAAAACTTGACTGGGAATGAACCTCAACTTACATCCAGATTTGGACTTAAATTTTGTGTATAGTTTTTTTCCCTTTTCTCTTTATGGTGAGCCTAGTAAGCCAAAACAAAACAAAAAGTCCTGGTTCTCTGGGACATCTGTTCTTAGAATCAAATACTCCTCTACAAAATATTTTCCTGTGCCCAGTCTATCCATGTGGACTGGGACTGAAGAATACTTTTCTATGTTCATTACAAATCTAATGGGAAAACAGAAACTCAGTATACTGTAATGACCAGGTGAAACAAAATGTGATGGCAATACATGAAAGAATACAACAGAAAATGTGAAATTCTGCTGTTCAAAAAGAAAATAGCAAAAGCAATGTGTTACATTTTCCGTGTTGTGAAATGTCAGATTCTGGACTGGTCATGAGCCAGAGACTGCAGTCAATGGTGTTACTTGAAGGAAACCAAAAGGAGAGTGTGACCACACACTTTTGCGACCAGCAAATTAAAGACACTTAAGAGTCAAGAAAAGCAGAGTGTGATAGGCCTGCTCTCCCCAGGTCAGCTGGCAAAGCTTATTAAGACCATGGTGACTTAGGAAGTGTTCTGGCAATATCTGCTGGAAGTTTTTCAGGGTGCATGCTTTGGTTAAGTTTACTAACTTCTGACCAGGGATGTGCCAGTTCACTCAGGTTTCAGTGCTGAGGCAAAGAAAGAACAGAAAAAGCTCGGTTTTTGGAGCTTACTTTAAATAAACACCCCACACAGCTGACTCAAATGGAAAAGGTGTACTATGAATTTATGACACATCTTTTCAGTTTTGTGTATTCTTCCAATTGGTTTTTAGACCAGGAATTTCAGACAAAACAAGAATTAAAAAATATGGTACATTTTGTTTCCCTTGTTTTTGACCCCTTGAATCTTAAAAGAAACTATAAGTTAGTACATTGGTTTATCCCATCTCTTTTTTTACTCTTCTGGCTATAGACACAAAAAAAGGCAGAATGTTTATTT
Source organism: Falco naumanni (assembly GCF_017639655.2). NCBI lineage: Eukaryota > Metazoa > Chordata > Aves > Falconiformes > Falconidae > Falco > Falco naumanni. The sequence goes on from NC_054080.1 coordinate 9,802,605, forward strand.
CAGTTGTGTTTTTGTAAATCTTGGCTAGTTTTGCCTTTCTTTGGGCCTGTCCTGGATTAAAGTAGGAGGGTTTAAATACGCTTTATGAGAAAAACCTTCCATCTGTAACTCCTGTGATGTTCATGAAGAGATTGTTGACCAAAAGAGTCAGGCAGAGATGTGTTTCTAGAAATGCACTAGGAATGGGAGCATATATTTTCCTGTGGCTAATATGTTAAAAGCTGAGATAGCCAGAGGCCACTAGCCTGAGCAAATTAGCAATGACTCATGGATGTTCACTGACATTTGTTATAATGTGAACAGACTTCTTAGGGATCCTTATGGTAAAAAAACATCCAGTTTTAAAAAAATGAAGATGAAACTAACACCTGATATAGTTCATGCCATTGGCTGAAAGCAGTCCTATAAAGACATGTTGCAGTGCTATGACAGGGATCCAAAAAAACACACTCCTAGGAAAGATGAAGTATGTCTCTCTGTCTTACTGTTCATGTCAATGCAGGAAACAAAGAGAACTTCAGAAATCGTAACGGAAAAGGAATTTCTCATCACTTCTACTTCACTTGTATTTTTTCAGTCTCATAATACTTGCATGTCATAGTATTAGGATGTTGTAATGATTGATCAGTTAAGATTAATAAATACTCAGATCTCAGGATGGAAAGTGTCCTTACAGAATAATAATCCTGAAACCCAGCAAACTCACAGCCAGAACCAGGGTCCAATTATTCTGTTTTTTTGTCTCTCTGATCCCTAGCAGATACTTATGTCATAAACATCCTTTTAATAACACAAGTTGCGTCTTGCTTTTGTGCATGTACCAGGTTGTGAAAGCCACATGTTTGGGCTCAGCAAACAGCCAAAGCTTTGCTAGAGCCTTTGATTTAGATAAAGTGACTGACATTTTAAGTGTTCTGAAGAAAAACTGCAGGAGTTACTTATTCCCTGAGATTTTTTTTATATTCGGGCTCCTTCATTTTGGAGAAGAGATTGAGAACTCTGAAAATCAAGAATTCTCTGAAGTTTATTTAAATTTTTTCATTAATCAGAAAAGCATATGAAAATAGCTTATCTTGTGAGCTTTCTAGTGTTGGCTCTTTTTGCTTATCGAGAAAAACTTTTATTTGTGGGTTTCAAGAGGTTTTTTTGTTTTCCTTTTTTTGGAGAGGGTTCTTTTTTTTACAGTTTTTGAAACCTGAAAATTCAGAACATGAGAAAGATTCTTTTTTTCCACCCTTATATTTCACTAAACCTAAAATTACTATGTATTTGGTTTGAATTTCAGCTATGGCTAACATGGGAAAAGCATTCTTTTAGTTTCTGATTTTCAGAAACCCAGTTTTCAGAAATAACTCCATCTTGAACTGGCAGGCCCAGAAACCCACAGATAACATGAAGTAGGACAGCTAACATGAAGTCATGAACTTTTCTTTCATTTACAGCCCTTCATTGTGCAACCAAGGATGTTACCTCCATTTTCCATATGGTGATGAACTGATTAAAACAGACATGAAGCTTGGCTTTTTGTAAAGATAAAATCTTTCATGATTGAAGATGGCTGGCAGGAGACATGGCATTATTCTACTCACCTTGCACTGCTCTCTCCTTTCTTGTGGTTTTTATGGGTGTTATATTGAACAACTTAACAGTCTGCAGAGTGGCAGGCTGAGGGGCTGCGTTGAGCAAGTTTGTGTATACCTCCCTCTGTCCTCTTGAAGCTCCCTTTCCTGTTGTTTTCCTTGTGTTTAGACTGTGTGAGCTCTTTTGAAAGTCCTGTTCTGTTGTCCTGTGCAGTGCCTTGGAATAGTGAATCGCTGCCACGTGACCTAGGTCCATAGGAAGGAGGTGCTGATACTATGTGCCATCACACAGACTGTCTGAATAGAGAGGTAACTGCAAGAGGAGACGATTAATATGTTCACTTCAGGCAGTTTTTTTCTGAATGTCAGCAATTAAGGGGTGGCATATCCAGCACCTCCTTGTGCAGACTGCTGTAATATTGTTGCTCTAATCACCTCTGGCATTGTTTTTAGATTTCTGGAGTTTGAAAACATGTATATATTTTCTCACTGCTTTAGGATATGACCTTTTTGGTTGATGTGGTCCCTGATAATGCCATCAATCCTGCCATCTTCAAAACAGCTGTTTTGATGAACATAAATAAAATCTTGTTTCTTAGAATTCTTGATTTTTTTCTATATGCACGTTTTGTTAAAAGGAGAAAAAAAAATCTGAGCATACAATATCTGAATGTCTTGTACAGTAATTATATGATTAAAATTATCTCAGAATATCTGTCTGCATTTTTGACTTGCACAATGCAACCTTAATGGCTGGTAAGTGCTGAATTTTGTTACAGATGAAAAGAACACAAAAAGTGCAAAGCTTGTTAACATGAGCCAAGCCTGCCATTTATCTGATATTTTCAGCACACTGAATGTATTTAAGCAGTTTTGCTGCCATTATGGAACTTATTTTAGACATATCAAGTGCCAATTTTCTTTCAGATCATAAAGAAAGATGTGAGAACAGGAATTTAGTTGTTTTGTTGATAAAGCTTGTCCTAGATTATCATAAAAAAGAACTGCAATAAAGCAGGGCTGCCTGGAGCACACAATGCAGCAAATAGCAGTTCTGTCAAAAGTGACAGAATTAGAAGCCAATTCCTGCTGATACTTCTTATCTATGCATCGAAGTGTAATTGAATCAAAATGATGGGAGCCACAGAGAAGTGCAGAAACGCACTTCTGTGACAACTGCGTTTCTGTGCTCTGAGACTGCTGAGGCTGGGTCTGTGCTGGAATGACTGAAACCAAGAAAACTGAGAAGAGACAGGGATGAGCAGAAGGCTTCCTCTCAGGCAGGTGTGAGGTAGACACCAAGTATCTTTATGTTCCTGTAATGCATGAACACACACTTTGTAGATCACTGATTCATACTAGTCACTGGATTACACATGTATTTACATTTTTGTCCTGCACTTCAAGCAACATATACAGGTGGCAGAATGAGCGTTTTGACTGCCTGTCTTTGAAAGTGACAATATCAACCCATCCAATATACTCTAGACACTTCTTTTCTTTTGCTGACCTTGGCGGTGGAAGATCAGTATCCTATTACTCAGGTGCTGTCGATTTTTGAATTCTGGTCCTAGGAGAATTGCTAGGAGAATTTATAATCTAGAATGTGTTTCAGATAAAAATGGCTGGAGAGTTGCAATGTAGTTTTTACTTTCAGTGGTGTAATTCAGGAAGCTATACTAGTTCTGATACCTTTGATAATTTTCTTCCTATATCTACTTTGTCTTCACTTTTTGATTTTACGTGTATGGCTGTGTGTACACTCACGTGGTAATATAGGGTTACCTTGCCAGCTGAGTGGGAAGGACAGATGACCAAACGGTGGAAAGGTACTAGCTGAACTTGATGTGATGTACTAGTAGCAATGTGAATTGCAGGTTGCTACTGGGCAGCAACAGTAAGATTTTGCTGATGTAGGAGGAAGAGAGATGTTCCTTGAAGACTGAAATTCCTGATTCTGGGGATGTATCTGGTGTTTTGTTTTGATTTTACATTTTCAGTCCCAAGTGAGAAGAATGTTTCAGTTTTATGAAATCACCAGTAAAAAGTAAGAGTTGATCATACGTGAATCATAAACATACAAGCTAACAAACCAAAACCACTCCAGCAAACAAAACAATAATGGAAGTACCTGGCAATATGGTCACTCCAGAACTCCCTGCAGACATCCATGGGCTATGGCTGAAGCCCTCAAATTGTCCCACTAATTACAATATCAAGTCTAATCTAATGTTTTTTCTTGACAGGTTACCTGGTTTGCTGGGCATGACAGAAACAGAGGATGTGGCGTATTTATTACTGACACAGTGCTATGAGACATTCACGTATCTGCATACAGAACGTGATACAGACTTTCAGCCTGTGGCCCTATTTGCTGCCTTATATTGGGAAGATGTTGCAACTGATGGCCTGAGGGTTAATTGTAGCAGAGAGATAATGTCTTGTTTAATGACTTAAGTGATAAAATGGAAATGTTGTGCTAATCCGGATGATGTGGAGCTAGGAAAGGCTGAAAGCATGATGGGTTATGGGTCTAAAATTAAATATGATTTTGATAAATTGGAGAAAGTGCACAGTATCAGCAAGATGAAATCCAGGAAGTGTAAAAAGTGCACAGTAACAGCAAGATGAAATCCAGGAAGTGCAAATGCAATGTACTATGTTTGAGGCAAAAGGAAAAAAAAAATAATAAGCGAGTGAGCAAAGAACAGGTGGATTACAGAGATGCTGTAGATCACAGACCGAGTCTGCATCAGCTGTGCTGTTGGGGACCAGGGAAAGACACATAATAAAACAAATATCAGATGTGGAAGGAAATAAATGATGTCTGAGGCACTGGTGAGGCCAGCACTGGGGCACTGTGTTGTCCCAGTGTAAACAGAGGACTGGAGGGATGTTGTTCACAGACTGGAGAGAGTGCAGGAGGGAACACCAGGAATGATAACAGATTTATGAAACAGGGCCTATAAAGGAAGCTTGAATTAATTAATTGTGTTCATCTTAGAAATACAAGGCTGAAGGGAGATGAACAGTAGCTGTTTTCCAGAACTAAAATACTTGCATAAGGTATGGCAGTAGACCTTTCTGCATGACCTCTACATGGCTAAAGTTAAAAGTAACTTCCAGCTAAAGAGAAGAAAAAAGAGCTGGTGAGACACTGGGTAAAACCTTTTACACTATGGGTGCATGATTAATAAAAGAAGCTACCTAGGGAAGTTACAGAATATCATTTTCTGTATGCTTAATACGAATAATGACTTTCAGATATTTAGATAGAGGTGGTTTAGGATGCACCAAATTATTCCTCAGGAAAGAGAAAGAGGGGACTGCCCTGAAATAATAATCCTTTCCTGCAGGCCACTAGGGATCAGGGAAGTAGAAGCTGAGTGTACAGATCCATACCCTCTGTCCTTTTGAAAGTCACTGATCTGAAGAGATCATGTAGTTTTTCTGGAGACCGAGTGTATCAGTTCTATGTTTAGCAATGTAGTGTATCTGCTGGGTGCACAGGGAGCTAGAACTGGAAGAGGGGCACAGAAGAAGTAATAATGAAATAAAGATGTAGACAGCTAAAAATGATAGACCTTAAAAATAAATTTATTTTTTTCATTAGGAAGTTGCTGAGATCTACGAGGGCAGTGAGCAAGACAGCCTGCAAACAGTGTTTAGCGTGCATCAGATTTTTGGTATTCTTGCTCTTCTTCAGCCATGGCCTGTGCAGACAACACATACTCAGTCTTTTGGCAGCTGTGCTGTTCATGGACCCTACCTGCAGTATCTGCAGTGCTTTCACACAAAGGTTTACTTTTTGTTTAGGGTAGTTTACAAGTTGTTTGCAAGTCTGGTTTAATAGATCACAATTAATACATGGATTTAAAACCCTGAAATATGTTCTTGTTTTGGGGAAAAGAGGTGTAATTGGGTGACTTCTTTGAAATCCTTTCCAGCTCTGTTTTTTTACTAATCATATGTTTATCTTTTTGTGGTTCAAATGTCAGAAATTCAGAGAACATTCCTAAGCGTGCATCTTACAGTACAAATGTACTGCCATTTTCATGTGTAACATGATTGGTGTTTAGGCCTTGGTAGAGAAAAACACAGGGAAAATGCTGCTTTTCTTCTGTTTGTAACTGTCTTTTAAAAAAACGAGGATAGGGGGTTCTTCCATAGGAGAAAGTAGAAGCAACTCTGGCAAGTTTTCACCCTACTCTGCTATAGGGGTACAGGGGAATGGCTTCCCCTAAAATAGTTCAGGACATATAGGGAGCTGGGGAGGCTCCTTCTGTTTTCATTGAGTCTTTTAGTAGTTTTTAATTTTTTTTAATTGCCTGTTAATCAGAAGGGGTAAACAACTGAAGGACTCCTGTTTTAAGAGAAAAGTGTATTTGGTTCAAGTGGTTAAAAAAAAATCAAAACTTTGATCTCTTTAAATGTGAAATTGTTTCATCCTCTTAATTTACTTGATGATGACAGTGAAGAGACATGGTTTCAGAAGTGGTTTCTGCTGTCTTTTTTATAAGCTGACTTTCCTTTATGAAATTTCCAGGCTAAAGCTCTGCTTTCCTGAGAACTCCAGGTTTATACCTCATTGACAGAGGAAGCATTTGACCTTCTATTAGTCAAATCAGACCTTTGCTACTTTCACCTTCTTCTAAAAGCAGATTTCAAAGATCTTTCCTCCGGTTCACTAAATAGGAATACTGTATGAAAAAAGGAATTTTGTCTCTTGGCAACCTCCTTAAGAAACAAAATCTTTTGTGTTTTGAGGAGTTAAAAAACCTTTCCTGTACTTCCAGGCAGGGAGGAGCTCCTGTATCTTTGCACCTTCCTATACATCAACAAATAGACTTTGAGATGACAGATGTACAAGATCTTGCTATACCTTCTGGGGGAGTATCTGGAATCAAACAGGGAAACTGGTAACACGTAGAGACAGTGAAATGACCTTGCCAATATCTGCACCTTTTCCCTACCCGGAGGCCTTTTGTGGCCTCAGAGGAGGGTGTAAACCATCATGGAATGTTTTGGAAGGACATTTTTACGTGAATGGTCCCTTTAGCATAGAGAACGATGTGGAAAGATAAGAATTCAATTTAGCTACTACTACTAATTATAATCCTCTAATTTTATTTTGCAGGAAAGTGTTCTGATCTTTTAACATCCTAGGACCATCACATTTTTGTTTAAATACACAAGGAGCAATTGGTGTGGTGCTGCCATCATGGTTATCTTTTACAACAAAACAAAAATGGTGATAAATTTAAAAAAATTGCTTTCTCAGCAATTTGCCAGCTTTCTTATGCTTTCAGGAGTGTATGAACTCATTATTTTATGGCAATTTTGTGGATTGCTGTTTGTTGTTTTCCTCCCTACTCTGCGTCTTACAGGTTTTCATGAACTGAGAAACCTTGCCTGTGGTCATGGCCTCACAGTTGAAAGGGTATATATACATCATGAAGACCAGTACACAACTGTCAATATGAATAGTCATAGATTTTCATCTTTGTCTAAGGGTAGGTCAGCCACTCCTAAAGTTCATAATCTTGAGCTGACATTGATCTAGACAACCTTCTAGCTACTGCTCTCATGGCTTGCATAAGAGAAGTACTAGTTTTTTCAATGTCCTCTGCTATATTATGTGCCAAGACCTCAGAGTATTTCTTTATCTTTTTGAGTTACTCTCCTCAATTCCAATGAGGCTAAAGAAAATGTAATTACACAATTAAGAATACCAAACCCTTCTGTTTACAACAAATGCAGGCATAGCATTGTCTGCAAGATAGGCAAGATATTTTACCTGTTAAAAGTAAAATAGTATTGAAGATCAGAATTTATTAATTCCAATCTTTGCTGTTATGACTCAGACTGAGGAAGTGGGTCACAGAGTAGCTGAGCAGCAGAGAAACACATTTTCATAAATTATTCTGTTTACAAGGTCACGCAGAGACATTTATTACTACAGCAAGAGACATTGTGACATAAGGTTCAGGGATTTTTACAGTTGTATTTGAGGAGGAAGGGAGAGACCAAAATGAAATGGTAACAAATCCTCGCTCTTTTCTGTAGCTCATCTACAGATGTTTTGTAGCATTTTCTTGCGTCTTTGCTCATAGCTTTTTAGCAGTTTTTCTGGTTTTTTTTCTTCCCAGATTATGTTTTTTCATACTTGAAAGCTATGAAACTTTAGCCAAACTTCTGATTTTCCTAGTTCTTTGTCAAAGTAAAAAGAAGGGTTTGACCTATCCCATCAATCTCTTAAGTTTTTTAAGAAAAGCAAGTACTTCTCTTGACAGTTTTAATAAAAGGTAAATGTTTCTTCACTAGTTTAAATGGCGGGTATGTGGAAAGGGATGGAGAAACTTAAGGTGGGTGTGGCAGAAGAAAGAAGCATCAGCCAAAAATTTAGCAGTTACTCCTTATTCTGCCTCAAATATACTTCTACTAAAGAGAAGAACAGTGGTTAGTTGATACACTTTACCCACACTGAAAACCTAAAATCTGAAGAAGTAACTATGAGCAAATAAAGTAAAATTCTAGCTGGTTGTGACAGTGAAAGAAATATAATTGAAAATTCAGTTCAGAGTGGTCCTTTAATGAAGTGGACTATTTGCTTCTTTTGGTCTGATTGCTTATCTTCCTCCTAGCCAAACTAAACTACAGCAAGTGTTGGATGTGTGTTAGCAAACTGGCTGTCAGTAACACGATGGTAAAGCAGTGATCACATACTGACTGCAGCAGGTAACATTGGATGGGAACATTAAATGTGCACAACTTGGTTAGTGCAATTGAACGTGAAAATTCCTTTTGGAGTTGTTGTTATGAAGGCATTATATGAGCTCCCAGTTCTCAGTGCATGTGCTTCTACCTCTGCTGAACTGTATTAACTGGAGTGGAACATGAGTTGATGCCTGGAACTGTTTGAGAAACAGATCATCCTGACATTGTCTATACTGAAGTAAATACATACTGCAGACAGTTTTGAAAATATGTTTACCTTACACACACAGCCCCATGTATGTGAGTTCCTCTATATCTGTATGCCTGTAAATGAAATGTAGGGCTTGTATAACTACAATGAGAACAGAAGGGTGTAAGTCAATACCATATGTAAGGTAGCCGGTGTGCCTGCTGGGGAGGTCAAAGACAATTCAGATGAGATCCATCTTTCACATGTGAAACCTGGCTCCTGCAATGGCACCTGAAAGGGCTGGAGAGGGTCAGCTGAGACTTGTACCTGGGGTTAGGAACACAGGCCTGAAAGAGTCTTCTCCTCATTTTATGTGCACTAGAATCAGTGTGCTGGGATCACTGCAACCAAAAAGAAGAGGCTGTTCTTGTGGCCTCCAGCCTTGTGCAACCATGTACGCAAAAGCAGCATTCATGTGCTTTCTGTGGTGATAGGGACAAGGAAGGACCTTGCAGCTCTGTTACTGCAATACAGATCAAGGTGTGACAGAGGACACCCACTGGTCCTGCATAGCATGGCTGAAATGTCATATGGCAAGTCTACTTGAATGGCAAACTCAATATACATTTGGAAAAAAGGGGATACAGTTGTAGAGAGCCATAAGGAAAAGTGAAGGGCTGGGTATGGATCCATGCTTCAGAGAGCAGAAGAAAATTGGTCTCATGAGTGCAGCACTGTGCTCCATTTGTTGTATACAGAAATACGCCTGGATATTTTGTTTTTGTCCTAAATCAGTAACTCATTTTCAGATACCTATTTTTATCCTATATACATTTTTTTAAAAATGAAATGCCATAAATCTGGACCATAATAATGAAAGGAATCTGTCCCTTTCTTAGCTTGTAAAAGACTTTAAAGATTCCCATGATCTATCTGAGTTTAGGAAATTATGAATGAATTCTGCTGAGGCAGAGACTACTGGACAAACAGGCCATTCATGAGTGGCAGAAAAAAACTGCTCAGGCTTTCCCAAAAGATATCTTGGAAGGAGATGTAAGGGTCTGCTGGCAATATAAGCAAGATGCTAAATAATTGCTACAAGTAATGGTGTTTCGTCCACTTTTTTTGAGTTCAAGTGCACAGCTGTGGCTTTACTTAAAGTAATCCTGAGCACTGGTAGGGGTAAATACTGGGTACTGCTAGAAGTTTAGCTTAATAGACACTCTAGCTGTAACCCCAAAGGCAGTGCAAATATAAACTGAGTTTTCCAAGCACAGACCTGTGCTGTCACGTCTGGTAGATACCAGCTCCCAAAGCAGCTGTCTCAAAGACAGCAGCAGGTACAACTGGAAGAACTGCAGCCCTGGCAGTGACCTTCAGAAAATAAAACCCTCTCTGGAGCTGAGAGTATCTCTGCCTCTGCATCCAAAAACTCTGACCCTCTGCCAGTGTGAAATCTGGCACAATGTCATCTGTGCCAGAGCTGGATGCAAGTTTTGTGCAGACAGTTAAGCATGCAGTAGCTAACCTAATTACAAGATTATGATCTTGTCCTTTAAGATACCATATTCAATAATGGTTTCTGGTTTCCTTCTGATTTAATTTCTTTTGGAGAGGGAACCACCCATGTGAAAGCAAGAAGATATTGAGCATGCCTGAAAAATGTAATAATTGATACTTCCCAAATTTAGGACTGAAACTATACTCTTGTCCTGAAATCAATAGGCTACTGAACACTGCACTTGATTGAAAGCAAATAGGGACACCTGCCCTGGGACTTTATTTTTTAGCAATAACTACTGCTCTGTGATGTTATAGGGTCTAATCATGGTCTTTCTGTGATGTCTTGCATTTACATATGTAAACACATTTAAATCAATGGGTATTAAGATTTATGATGGACAAGGTAGCTGCCTTCCTGTTCCTATATTCCTGTTTTTCCTTCACTTCCCAGCTGCTGTTGTTAGAAAGAAAATTCTGTCTTTTGGTTATAAAAGATATATTCTTATGTCCTGTAGGATAAGTTCCACCTGTATATATAGATAGGAGTCTCATCATACTTGTAAGCTAGCAGTCCCACCAGATTGGAAAGGCACAAATTTAAGTAATTTGATTTTATTTCCTTCTATGTAGGAAGCTTAAAATGCTTTAAAAAAAAAATCCAAAGCCGAATCATAAATTATCTTTCCTCAGGGTTCTAATGAGTAGAAGTTGATCTTTGTTTTATGCAGATGTCAAAAGAGCTAATCTAACAAATCAGTAGAATAGACATGTGTAATAAAAATTTCATACTCTGTTTACCTGTCTAATTGAATAAATGGCCAAACCCAGAATGAACAATTTGCAACCTGCTCTTGCCAGAACTGCTGCTGGGAATTATTATCCTCACTCCATCTATGCTTTGTGATTTAGCCTCTTAACATAAGATAAAGGGTTGAGTTTAGGGTCTGAGAATAAAGGAGAAATATTTGTGCTATGTGAAAAAGACAAGAAACCCAATTAAAAAAAATAATGTTAATGAATTGAACCTTATTGCTAGAAGATGCTGTTAGTTCTGACATTGTAATTGGTGTGCTGTTTATAGTTTTATTATGTTCTGATGGAGTATACTTAGTAAGAGCCATCACCCAAAATCTTCTCTATTTATCTTTATTTTTTGTTGGGTTTTTTTTGTTTCAGAGACAGTATGCTCAGACACTTGAGACTTTTTGTATTTAATTTGTGTAAGTTGCATAGTGTTCTTAGAAGACATCGCAAAGTTGTGTAGTAAATACTCATTCAACTGCATTCTACATTAACTCATTTTTTTGGCCACTTTCTATCTCAAACATTGTACCATGTTTAAACACAGAGGAGAAAAATCAAGCACTATGTAAAAAGGCAATTTGTGAAGACCATATGCATTTCTTAAACTCTGCTCAATGACTAAGGTAACAACTGTTTTTCTATCTAGGTCTCAAGGAATAATACATAAATAAACAAAGGAAACCCCTGTGTTCTGACAAGTGATGCGGATGAGGAGTAAGTGTTAGACCTGCTTGCTTTGGGGCAGATCTGAATAATTACATGCAGCATTGCTTTAAAGCTGGATTAAAATGCAGTCTAACTGGGCACCGAACTGCTCTGACTGGCCTAAATCTTCCTTATTTGTGTAGGATAAAGACGTGCAATTAATTGGTTTGCATGCTTGAACAAACCTGGATCTGAACGGTGAGGTGCTACCTGGTCAGAGCTAAAAATGAAACATTTCTCCAGTCCCCTTTTCTCCTTCCCTCACAAAAGGGGATACAGCTCTATACTGTGGCAACTTGGGAAGGTACCTGGTCTTCACCCAGTGATCTCCATCTGGGTCCTCCATTCATGATCTGCTGCCCTAACACCCAACTATTAATGCTGCTCTAGCTTTTGAGAATTCCACTTATCTACCAGCTCATGAGCTCACAGAAATGAACTGTCATGGTAGGGTGGTGATATGGTGGAGCCCTTTCTTCTGTCCAAGGAAAGACTGGAGACATTTCAGATGCAGCAAAACCTTCCTTTCCTTCTTTTCCCCTTCACCTTTTGTAGAGTCTGGAGTCCCATCGGCACTTCTGTAAATGCTGCCTGTCCACCTGAAAGCTGAGGATGGACAGGTCTCCAGGATCACCATAACTTCATCCTGGTTGTGTTCAATATTTGCACTCATTACATCAAAAAAGCTGTCATATATGGATTTATGGATGACACTGAACTCTTCAGAATTTCTTGCCTTGACTTGCACTGCAGGCGATTATCACAGCCATTAATCTTGAACCATCAAAATGGCTAGATAACAGATGAGTTGGATCTTGTCTAATCTGCCTTCAAAGTAATAAAGAATAATGACATCAACAAGGAAACTGTTCAGGCAATCTGCGGGGCGGCCTCAGCTTTAAACTGCTTGAGAAACCAATACCACAAGCCTAACTGATGACAAGGATTTCTGTATGAAACAGCCTCATTCTGCTCCAGGTGATATTTGTGATGCTATTGGTCCAGTGGTTGAAATGAAATCAGTGACAAATTTCCTGGTGAAAGCAGGGCAAAATCAATCAACAGCTCAAAAAATGCTGACATCTCCCTGTTTTATGTGGCAATAGGTCAACTGAATGTGAGGTCAATGCTATGTGACAGGACATCCTTAGGAGTCTATGTGGTATCTATTGTTACTTTGACTGGCAGCTTCCTTTATCAGCAGGTTTCACAGCACTGAGGTCTGCCCCATGACTATAACCTCTGTTTTGATAAAACCTCATGTGGCGTGACTGATTCAGGGCAAACGAGGCTCCGGTACGTCACTACTGCTGCAGTATTAAGGTGGTGAGAAATATGCCTCACAGAAGCAACCTGGAGGTGGAAGATCATTTGAAAGGTATAAAAAAAAGAACAGGACTTCGAGTAAATTATGAAGTTGCTCACCGATGTGTATCAAATTGCAGTCCTTTCAAGGTACAGAGAATTACTTTTAATAGTCATGTTTCTGGAACTATAATTTCCAGATGTTAAGAATAGGAACATAAACAATTTGTCATTTGCTCTTGACCTTTCAAAAGTCTTACTAGACATCTGGTATGCTTTGCCTGTCACGTGTTGAAGAATAAAGTTGCCCAGCTAACACAATTTCAAAATGCAATAGCTGTTGAAATACTTTTTTTTTTTTTTTTTTTTTTTTAAATAATTAAAGAAGTGATTGCAATGTCATCATATTTAGTATGTTTCTGTTGCTTTGGAGCAGAAAGTTATCTGGCATTCACCTACAGACTTCATGAGCTGAAGACTCCTTGATATTGCTTACTCTCACATGCCATATCTGTTTTCACTTGCCAAATCTTTAACTTGCAGCATTTGTTGTTGTGTCTTTTTATTCTTCACTTCAAGGGTATTTTTATATGCTTATTTTTTCCTCTTTTACTGAGGTTTTTAAATGTCAGCTTCCTCTCTACAGACACAGCTCTCTCAGGAAAACTGTCCTCTTTTCATAGGACAGGAACATAGGATTTGTCAGGAGAGACTAGATTAATGATGTATCATTCAGTATCCCATTTCTCACTGGGCAAAGCACTGGATAGCTCAGAAGATGAAAGAATACACAAAATATATGTACAAGGTTGTAATTAATTAGAAGTTTAAGCTATGGCTTTATCATGAGAATTTAATACCCAGCATTTCAAAATCCTTCATTACTACTAACCAGCTTGTTTTTCCTGTGAACCCAGCTTACCTTTGCCCTTGAGGCAATCAAGATCTTTTTTATTCTCTTCTACCCCCCTCCCACCCTAACTGCTTTATTTTGCTAATGTTTTGCATCTTCAAAATGCTCCTTGCTCTGACAGGGTGAAAGAGTTGCTGGCTGCTGCTGCTGCAATCCACATTAAAGAGGATTTTATGTTGTTGATGTTTTTGCATCACCAGCAGATGTAAAGGAAGCTGCGTGCACAGAACACTTTAAGCTACATAATGGCTCTTGAAAGCCAAAGGAGGGTGAGGAAGGGAGCGCACTCTGAGTGCTCTGGAAGAGTACATTATGTCTCTGCCAAATGTCATGCTGTAGAGAGGCACCAGCTGAGCAGAGGTCCAATGAGCCTGTAGGATGCATACTGCTAGTGTCAGTAGCTCTCCTCCTCCACACACTGCTGTGCCCCAGGTGCAGAGGGTGTAGCAGCGGGACTGAGTCCACTGGACAGCTCAGTGTGTCTGCCAACCCCAACTAATCCTTCTAGTGGTGACAGCAGCACAGAAAAGATGTCTATAACCCTGCTTCCTGGACTGGGGCAGAAATGGGTGGAAGAGGCTACTGTCTGTCCCCTGATATGCAGACAGTGAAGTCACGGTCTTGCTTTATAACCTTAGTAAAAAATAACTATGACTCACTTTAAATCACAGTCCTTAAAAGAGAACAAATGGTGTTTTTCCATGGCTCCTGTATCTTAATTTTTTTATTATTTATTTGAAGACTCTGGGCACATTTTTGAGAAGGGAACAGGGCTTTTACCTATGGGGCACTTTCTCTGATTTTGCTGGAGCAGCTGAGCTCTCTAAGATTCTGTGCTTGTACAAGGTTTCCTTTCCACTGAAGTACATGTTCTCCTGGACTCTGAATGGTATGCTTAATAAAATAGCTTTTCCCATGCTTTGTATAGATGGGCAAGCTCTCCTTCTTCTATAGGTTTCCAGGTGTATTCTGTAGAAACAGCCTTTCCTGCTTCCTGTGTGGTGACTGCTCAAGACCCACCAAACTTGCAGGTCATGAAAGTAGTTATAAAAGCCTGGGACAACGCGTGATACCTTTGTATAGGATGGGTTTTCACTCTCCGCAACTACAAATGGTATTGTTCCTCTACATGATGAAATCAAGCTTTCCTTGTGTAGACACTCTAGTTTGGTTTCCGAAATGCATTCTTTATAATGTGCTTTCACTTTGCAAAAGACCCTCGACTCTTTCCTTGATGCTGGCTCTTTATTCTTTCCTTCTTTTACTCTTACATCATTCTCCTCTTCCTCCCTTCCTCCTTGCCTCCTTCACCACTCCTTTCCTTCTTCCTTCCCTCTGTCCCTTTCTTTCTTTCTTTCATTACCAGATGTTTCTATAATCAATAGATTAAAAAAAAGGCTTTTCTGTAAAGCACTGTGTTATGTTAGAGATATACAGAAAACTAGGAAAACTAGTGCCTGGTTCCGAAACCAGAAATGAACCCTCTCCAGTTTGTGTGTGTTTGGAGGACAATAAAGAACACTGCTGGTGTTACAAGTGCTTCCTTTTCACCTGTATTTTCTGTTTCTTTCTTATAGGTTATTTCTCTGATTCATTCTCAGGTGAATTTTGCATTTCCCTTCCTGAATGAAGCTTTTCTTGCATTTGTTCTTTGAATCCAATTCACCATCAATGAACATCAGATTATTTGTACTGTAGTCAAGACTGCCATGGAGATTTAGAATAGCTGGCACTTCAGATCATTTCTTCTGTGATTTTTGTGCATCATAATGCATGTAGTGTGCTATTGGAGATTACTTCCCACTTTCCACTCTTCACAGTCCAACCTCACTGTACTTCCATATATCTTCATCACCTCTGTATTTTGTATACAATACTTTCTCATAATGTGTGGTGTAGCGGCCATAATGTAGCACATTTAGCTTAGAAAAAGAGCACACATTTAGTTGCATCTGTTGTGTTTCCTTTATTCTTTAAGCTTAATTTGATTTTAAGCTTTAAAAAGCAGACAGTGACCTCCATTTAGCTCTTGAGTACAGGAGAAGTAGTTCTTTTATGTGTGCTACTCCTTTCTTCAGTTTCAGGGACAGGCTTGAATGTTTCTGTGTTAGGCTGGGTCAAAAGTATAAGATGACTGGAGACCATCCATGCCTGAATATTTGCTGGAGAGAGGCTTCCCTTCTTCAAATTAGTGTCCAATCTACTGGCATCTTTATTAATATGTCAGTCTCTGTATGTCTGTGTTAATGCCTGTATGTTTGCAACTCTTTCAGGGCAGTGAGGATTTTTTCTCTGGCTCTGTTCTCTGCGTCAGCCCAAGTACAGATTAATACCAGTTTAACAGCAGCCCTTTCTCCTGTGACCTGGGAAGACAACAGTTGTGTGCACAGCGTATCACCGCTGATGCCAGCTGTATCTCCTTCTGGCAAGAAAAGAATTGGAGCAATGCCAAGTAATTTTAACTTTTAATAAGGCAAGTCTGTGGCTTATGGGTTGAATACGAGGGTCAGAGTTAGAGAGTTTTTCTGCCCTAGGGGCTCTGTCCTACTTGCTCAGAGAGTCATTTTGGTGTCTTTGTAAGTTGTGTATATCTGGAACAGTGTTAATAAGGTCTTTGTTGCAGATGACATTTTTAAATGGGTATTAAATGCCAGCAAATAACAGTAAATGGAGGTTACCTGTCCAGAACAATCCATACATAGCCAAAAAGAGTTAGATGAATCTTTGCTAACAGTAATGAAAGCACGTGTTTAGGAAAAGACAAGCAAAATCTTACCTTACAGACTGAAATAAGTTACATTTTGTCTGTATTTGTGATATGCACAGTATTGTCTTGTCCATCACTGTTTTGCTTTTTGCCTTAATATTTAACCAGGGAAATCTGCTTATCCAGAATATTATACTAAGGGTGTGACTTGGGAAATCTGCTGTGCATTTTGGCTTTACAAATACCACAGACCTCTAGCTGGGTAACTCAGGCTAGACTTTCACTTCCTGTTCAGTTATTTCCATAACATTAATATCAGATAGCGTTACAATCTGAATACTAAAAAATAAGCCTCCTAATGAAGTTCTTGATTCTTTATTTTATTAGAACTAGAACATGGGAAATATTCTAGTGAATGATGTATATACAGTTTTGGGCAAAAAATCATATGTATAATTTTAGCAATAACTGAATCACTGGATTAAATGAATGGAGAAGTGTTTAAGTGACCTGCTTTAAGGTAGAGGCAGAAGTGTCACAGCATGACAGGTACACACTGTCCTGGCATGTAGGAGTCTTTGTTGAAATCTTTTCTGCCTGATTCAGCAGGATTGGATCCAAGGTGCCACACATCATTAGTAACTGCCTTAAGTGGTACACATGAAGAACTCTGGACAAAACTTTCTAAATATCTCAAGGCAAGGCAGTCCCACAAGAATAGGTCAAACACCTGTAAGAAGCATAATTGCAAACAAGCTTTTCAATCCTCAGAAGTGTCCTACTGACTACTGAGTTATTTTTTCAGTGCTTTTCAGAACTCACAGTTCCAGTGAGTATATAATGCTTTGACAGGAGAAACTGAAATGAGGCAATTGCAGAGTACTGTAAGTTATGTTTATAAGGTTATTCTTCTAGGAGGTTGGAAAACTATTGCAAGGAAAGTGCTTTTATAGCAAGTGGGAGGATTTTGTTTCTTTGCTTTCCGTGTTAGTACTTCACTGTTGCAGGGTTAGTCCATCCTTCTCTCTAGTCTTTTACTTGTATTAAAAATATTACAAATCAGGTTTCTTTTTTACTTGAGTCTTTAATTCTTTTGAAAAGGGGTGGGAACAGAGTTGGAATTCAAGGAAATAATTTTAAAAAATCTGAATGCATGCATGTTAGTGTACTTCAATGCATATTTTTTACAATATTTCACTGGGAAAAGTGAAATAGATTTTCTGTGGTGTAACTCCAAACTTTGTTTGCATTTGCTAGGGATTTTGCCTATAAGTAACATATGTTTTGGTCCTAAATAGAGCAAACACTGCAGTCTGTTAATGAGTGAGAAATAAAGGATGTTGTCGCTGCTGTACATCCAAGTGAAGGATGGGAGAATCTGACGACAAAAATGTAACGTCTCACCATCTTTGCTGTATGCTTTTCAGTTCAAGAATTTTAAACCTTGTTGCTTTACATAGAAAAGAATGAGGTTTTGCCAGAGGTAGTTGCCTTTGCTGTATTTCTCTTCCTTCATGCAGAGATCCAGGTGCCGGAACTCTGTCCTGGTGTATTGTGGTAGCTCTAAATTAAATAAAAATACAAGAAGCACCTATAATCTATAAACTTTAATCTTATAAATGGCATGTCTATATTAAAAAAACCAAAGTAAACCAAAGAGTCATTGCAGGTTTCTATGACAAAAGAAATTCTGGGGAAACAAAACATTTCTAAAGACTTCTGTGAAACTTGTGTATTGTTGGAAATACCTTTAATAGGCTATGGAATGGGAATAGGACATGGCATGAAAGTAATTGCAAGAAATTTTAATAGAATTATGGGCTGCTGTTTTACACAACATTCCCATTTTAAACTTGGTCATTGGTTTCATATCTGCTTTTGAAAGCTTTCTTCTATATATGACCTATAAACTGTCATATGCAATGTGTCTAGATGCTCATGGAACTGCACTTAAGAATATTGGAATCTTTCTGATTTGCCAGTGAAAATGTTCCTGTATAATGTACTGAATTATTCTAATGACTTCCAAACATCTTTTCCTTTTCCTTCTTTCTGCCCTTCTCTTTTCTGGCCCTGAACCAAGTTAATTTCTGATGTCACACTGTTAAGTCAATGGAGTTATTAAACGTGCTGGGCCCAATTAGTCCTTGATATGCTTAGATCTAGCTGGTATCAAGCTCTCCACTGGTTTCCTCTGATGTCTTTTTTAAGCTAATTGCCTGTCTCAATCACCTGTGAAAAGGATGAATTTCACTCACATATATGTTAGAATGGCACTTTAGTACTGATTGAATTTGTTCATTGGCTGTTGGTTGATGAGTTCATGATTGCTCCCCTCCCAGCTGAAAAGTAAAAATATTTCTTGAAAGTGAGAGCTACAGTTGACTGTAATAGCACAACAGCTCAGGCGGGAATTCCTTGCTGTTAGGACACCAAAGGCAGGTTTGTATAGACAGATTGTTGCTGGAGTAGACTTGGAACAAGACAGTTCTGAATATTAACAGGAACCCAAACCTTAAAGGGAAGAAAAAGCAGTCCTTTCTTTCTGGTTACGTCAATTCACCAAGTCAGTTCTCACCACAATGTTGAAGCCTGAAGCACTCTAAGAGGTGATTTCTCACAGACCTGCAGTAGCAATTTCAGAGGTTTCTTCCTCCAGCTTTTTCCTCTGTCCTCTTCCAGTGATCACCACTTCCAGTGATCACCACTGAGCAAAGTCAATAAAGAATACTAGAACATCAGTAAATCAGGATGCCTTGGGAAAGGGAAAACAGTGGATGTTAGCCCAGGAAGTCCATGGTGTAGGGAGGGTACAATTGCAATTTTTTGTATGGACAAGTCTAATAGTGGAATTTTTTTCGTGAGCCACACTTTTACAACTAAAAAGAACAAAAATATTTAGCCAGCCTCTCATCATAGTTATCTGGCATTTCTGGGAGCAGTTTCAGGAGGATGTGTTGCAACTGGGTGAGGAGGGCATTTCAGATGCAATGATTTAGGTGAGCTGAAAGTGAATTTCCTCTCCTGTCACAGGGGAATACTCAGGAGACTTCTTGTCCAGTTTTACTCCACTAACTTTCTTGAAAACTGTGCTTGCAGACCTGACTTACTTTGTGCCTAATTGATGTCAGCAGAAAGCTGTGCCTCCTTCCAGCTTTTAGAGTGATGGATGTACTACAAGAGGATGAGCTGATATGAGGGAGGGAGACATTGTTGTACCTGGGGGAGGGATAATAACAATAAGAGGGGGACCTATATTGAGGCCGCATGAAATCACCACCTAGAGTCATTCTGCATTTTAGTATCTCTTTTACAGTAAAGCACTTTGATAAGAGTGAAGGTACTTCCCCTTTTTAGTTATTTGCAGTTAATTTTAGGCTGAAGTGTGAGCATTTTTAACCCTTTTTATGCAGATAAATTAACTGGCAATCACATAACAAAGTCATTCACTTAGGTTAAAATAAAACACTCCTAATCTAATCACAGTCCTAGTGATTTAGAGATTATCCCCAAAGCATTTATTTTACCAAGATGAATTAGTGGAAGACGTTTGTGTTCTTTAAAAGTGGAGATGAATGGATAAACTCCTGCAACAAATGAATGCATAAAGTCCTAGTGAAGAGGAACTTAAAAGTTCCTACACCATTTTCTGTATCACTTCTATAGGGTTTTGTCCTAACCCAGCATCTGGAGAATGTTTTTATTAGAGACCTTATGGAGTTTAAGCACCAAATGTGCTTAATCCATGAAGGATCTGCAAAGAGTATGAAAGGGGAGAGACTTCTCTGTGCCACAATCACCACTAATCCATGGCCACTGAGGACAGTAGAGCTGATTCAAATTACCCTTGCTGAAAAATACAGCTTCATTCTTCAGCATATTTGTTTTACTCCAGTGTTTACCTATTTACAACATGAGGAGCAAAGGTTTTTTTATGCCATTGTAATTTGAAGCTTGCTACTTATGATATGGAAGAAATGGTTTCCTAGGCTAGTGAGAAATGCAATAGGTGAAGTAGTCAGCAAATCCCATATTAAGGTCTAATCCTGCTGGCTGATTCCCTAAAAATCCAGTGAGGCTGGAGCATAGTGAGAGCTCCACAGAGGTGAGCCAGTCGCTCTGAGGACTCTGGAGTCCTTAGCAGAGCTGCCAGAAATTCCCAGGATCCATTCAGTTTAACTGAATCCCTCGCCTCACTGTTTTGAAGGCTGTACTACATATTATGACAGAAATCTTCCTGTTCTGCTTCTCTCCAGAACATGATTACTAAATCCTCCTTCCCTGTCATACTGTGTATCTTCTATACATATATTCCATAAACTTTGATTCACACAAATTGCTTCCACTTCCTTCCCAAACTGTCCATGTAAGGGGATATCCTTATCCAGAATACTGACATGTTGGACTGAAGCCATTAGTTCTTGGTCTTAAAGAATGAATTTATAGATTTGCAAGTACACACTTGATTAAGTAATGCTGTGGGAAATACAGTTGTGAGTCACTTGGAACATGCTGCTTATAAGAAGGAATGTGTGGAACAAAGTATGTGCTACATTTTTCTTAGTGCTCCGTCAAGAAACCTGTGCAAAGGAATGGTTAATTTTAATGGGCTTTGTAGCATTTGGTGGGTGTTACTTTTCCTTTCTCTTTAAAAAAAAAAAAAGGCTTATTTTTCGCCTCAAGTCTTGATTTCCCCAGGATTATGTTTTGGTGCTTCATGGACCAATGTGTTTTGCTGTATTTGAGTGGTTTTCCATAAAATTCCAAAAACATTCTGAATTGTTTGAATCAAACTTTTGCAAATGCAGCTATTTAAATAGTAAGTATTTTTAGAAAATTATTCTTTTATTATTGGAGGCTATGAGCTTTTGAAGATCTGACTTTTCATTTCCCCAGCCCATTATTTGGAGCAATTCTGCTCTCTTCTTCCATTCATTATGAATTCTGGACTTTGACTGTCCTTGGGATGAAATTTTGACTTCATATTTTGTACGTGATGTGATGGCTTCCAGGTGTAGCTGTCACTACTGCCTTTGGCACTGTTTAGACACATGGAAGCAGCTGTAAACAAAGAACACATAAGGAGTTTTTGATGTTAGGTGTTAGAATTAACATACATGTGCCTGACAATGTGAACTTTAACTATTCTCTTTAGTAAAGACTGAAAATTCTATAGGTCTCTAGCAGTAGCTACTATTTCACTAAATGTAAGCAAGTATTTGAACTTTGGTGGTGTTGATTTGCTCCTGAGAATAAGATGGATCAATTGAAAGTACCATAATCTGTAATGCTGTTAAGGTACTGCACATTTCAAAACAGTATTCATGGATAGATAACAGATTTAAAGAAGAAGGAGATGTTCACAAATGGAATAAATGTTACTTATAAAACATCAACAAAAGAAAAGATCGGATTGTTGTTTCTCGATTGAATAAATAAAATCTGTTTGTTTCTCTCTGAATTTGGCCTTTCCTGCCAGTTAGAGCCAGAAGGTGCAAGCCATACCACTAATCCATCTGCAGCAACCAGAAATCCAACTTTTTACACTCCAATCTGTCCGAAGACACACTCCAGGTCTTATATATTGATACTGATAATTGACTGTTTCTGAACAGCTGGTAGTTTTAAAGAAGTACACTGCTGCTTTCTAGAGGTTTCCAGAGTACATTAACATGGCTGTACCTGTTTTTGAAGATATTTGTATGAAGCTGATAGGAATGGAGTCACCCCTGGCCTTTGCACCCTTGCAGAAAGGCGCTCTCAGCCACTTCCTGCTCCATGAACCCATGCTGTTAAAAATGCTGGTTCTCTGTACTGGTTTTGTCTGGGACAGAGTTTGGCTGGGAATCTAGCTAGCATGGGGTCTGTTTTGGATTTATGCTGGAAACAGTGCTGATAACACAGGGATGTTTTAGTTACCAATGAGCAGTACTTCTACAGTGTCAAGGCCTTTTCTGCTTCTCACCCCACCAGCAAGCAGATGGGGGTGCACAAGATGCTGGGAGGGGACACAGCCAGGACAGCTGACCCCAGCTAACCAACGGGATATTCCAGACCATATGATGTCATGCTCAGCAACAAAAGCTGGAGGCAGAAGAAGGAAGATAGGACAATCAGTTATGACATTTATCTTCCCAAGAAATGGTGACCTGGAGCCTTTCTTTCCTGATGGAAATGGAACTCTGGAAATGGAACAGGAGATGGCTGAACATCTGCCTGCCCATGGGGAGTGGTGAATGAATTCCTTGTTTTGCTTTGCTTGCGTGCTTGGCTTTTGCTTTACCTATTAAATTGTCTTCATTGTAACCCACACATTTTCTCACTTTTACCCTTCTGATTACTGACCAGGGACTAGTGAGCCAACAACTGTGTGGTGCTTAGTTGCCACAGGGGTTAAACAACAACGATCTCTGAACTTGCCCCTCAGGCTAGACAAAGCTTAGTGAATCTCTTCAGGGTCTCCTGCAGTACCTAGACAGGTGTTCTGAAAGACTCCAGGTTACAGTAGAAAAAAATTTCTTCAGGTGTCCAAAAGGAAATGTAGAATTGCTTGAGGAAGTGGTGAGCACAAAGCTGCATCCAGAGCTCTCTTTTCAGATGAAGCTGTGGTCTGGGGTGAGGAGCTCAAGGACTTGGTGTCTGTGGAAAGCAATTTATTTTACACCTTTTATAGCCTCTCTCTGAAAATAGAATTGATTCTATTAGACTCCTTTATGATGCTTTGTTAGAGTAGTCTGGGTATCATGAAATACTAAACTGTTTAGCTTCCAGGATTTTCAACACATTCAAATTGTATTATCTTCATTTTAGAGGTGAGGCATAACAGGGTCAAAACCGAAAAGTATTAAAAATAGATATTTGGTCAATCAAGCTTGCAAGCCAAAAAATGAGGCAGCATCCCTTAGTTCACCAATGCCATCCCTCCCCGCCAAAAAACCAACCAACCAGGCAACAAAAAACCAACAACCCAACCCAACCTACCAAAAACCCAATACAAATTTGGCAGTTGTTTTTTGTTGGTTCCATTGTCTTGCTGTTTTGTGATAATCTGTAGTGCTGATCTCTGCAACAAATGAAACTGGTGCCTCTGCCCCTAGCTTTCCTGATTTGGGAAGGTCAGCTAGTGATTGCACAGAAGATGACAGAGAAGAGTTTACAGGAAGATGATAATCTTCTGATTAAAAACAAAACAGCTTGAATACATATAGAAGGAATAAATCAACATTGTGACACTTCATAACCTTTATCTGACAGTGCAACATTCACTATTATTTAAAGAGTGTGTCATCTCTCTCCCTCTCCCCCCTCAGCTGTACTATGTAACGATACAAATCTGAGTAAAAGGACAGACATTAACACTAGAGCACATTTATGTAAAACAAAAATTCCTCTTTTTTTTTTCCAAGAAAAATTATGACATTGAATTTCTGTAGTTCTTTATTGCAGAAATGGATGCTTCCATGTAGTTATCAGTAGATGATAATATTTTCATGGATACACTGCATTTAAAAGAATAGGACAAGGATGAATGCC
Source organism: Falco naumanni (assembly GCF_017639655.2). Taxonomy (NCBI): domain Eukaryota; kingdom Metazoa; phylum Chordata; class Aves; order Falconiformes; family Falconidae; genus Falco; species Falco naumanni. The sequence goes on from NC_054080.1 coordinate 9,826,562, forward strand.
AACCATTTCCAAGACATCATTTCAGTTAACAGAAGCATTCTGTGTGTAGTTTTCATGACAGTAAAGTGTTTGGTTTTTTCAGTGTTCTTTAGACATGTACTAGCTATGAACACTGCCATAAAGACAGTGACTGCAAAAGAGAAAAAGCCACACTTAGGGAAGGGGTTTTGTGTTCAGTCATAGGATGAGTCATAGCACATACATGTTGGATATTATTACTATTCTTTGTCTCAGGATCAGAACTTGTTTTTATTTTAGTACCATAATTTATTTTCAGGGACTTTATATGTATACATGCACATGGGAACAATATAGGGCAAGGCAGGGAGCACAGCTGAGCCTTTTTGACAACTAGTGATTGCACAGAAGTTGACTGAGAAGAGTTTCTGTTTAAGCAGTCAGCAGCCTCTTAAAACAGCAAAGTTAACATTTCTGTGCTCAGCTAGAATAGCTTCTGTTTGAAGCTGGAAGTGGAACATAACATAATCCATTATGGATGGATGTTTGTGAAAATAGTTGGTCTCAGCATAGATGTACTTTGTACCAGGCAATCCTATGAGGCTTCTACGTTCAGAGGTATGACTGACTTTGCAGAAGACAGGCATTGAGTCTGTGGCAGCATAACAGAAGTGTTAACTGAAATGCATCCCATTAACCTTGTTGTTTCAAAAGGCATAAAAGATAAGGTCAAACAGCACAAAGTGACAAGTGAGAAGAAATCAGAAATGGACCAAGGTTCAAACAGTGGAATGAAAGATAACTTCAGTTGACAATGAAATGCTCTTTTAAAAAGAAAACCAAAAAGAGACAATAGGCAGACCTGCTAGTGTTTTGACTCAGCCTTTATTCTGTGAAAGCCATACTTCTTACAGAGGGGAGATGCAGACATCTCCCACAATGTGGTATAGGACATACAGGTGCACACTTTTCTTACTGCAACAATATTTCAGCAGTCAAATGGCTATATTCCCCTTTATAGTGCAAGTGTTAAATAAACTGTACCATACAAAGAGTTCTCTTTGTTAAGGAAGTTTACAGGAGGCTCTGAGGAAAATAAATGAGGAGAAGTAAAGAGAATTATAAGTTCATACAGACATTACTAACCCAGCTGCAATTGTAAGTAAGAGGGAAAGCAGAGGTACAAACATTGTTTTCTTTTCTGCCACAAGTTTTAATGACTTTTCCCCCAGTTATGATCTTGGTGTTGGGGATGGGGAGGGGGAAGGACTGGTATTGTTACCAGTGAATGTGTTTGATATAAACCAAAGTAATAAAATGGGGAAAATAGCCTAAGGCTGCCAGTTTATTGAACAGTGACAATGAGGACACATTATGAGTTGACTAGAGATAGTCATCCTGTTAACCCGAGAGCCAGCAGAAGCCTGGGTGCATTTTTGAAGATCTACAGACTTGCCTCAAGATAAACTAGAGCTGCTGTTGCAGGCAGTCATTGGAGAATGCAATGGATATTTGCTCTCAAGCAAGACTGTTGTCTAGAACATTTTAAAATTAGTGTGTTTTAAGGTAAGTCAGGGCATCTGTTCCAAAGGATAAGTCATTTGCAACAGACCAGTTAGACTAATCTCATTTTGGGTGCTTAGTGTTGTGTTGACTGACAGCAGGTGTTTAGCCTGGTTAGCTATGCAGGATATAAACAGGTGTCATACATAAAACCTTTCTGTGCTGAAAGAGCTTTGGTACAGAAGAAAAAAAATATGTAAAAACTGCATATGTGATCTTCCTTGAACTACATGCACTAGTGCACTCTATGCTGAAGTACAGTAGTCAAACTCTTCCCTCCTACCTTTTTAACTTTATGTGAATGCTGTTGTCATACAGGTACCTGCAGCTTAATGAGTGACTACAAGGGGTACTGCTTGCAGAGTATAAGAGTTAAGGCTGCAGGCATGAAAAGCAAGCCTTATACAAAAACATTGATTTATCTTCTAGATAAATTCTAGGTGTACTGAACCAGTCATGAACCAGTCACTTTTATATAATCTAAGAGAACAACATTTTATATTTAGCTCTTCTGACTATTCTTAACACTCTACAGAGAAGGAGCATGATTAATATTTTACATTATCAAGTCCAAAATGCTGTTGAAGTTAGCTAGCTTTCTTCCTCCTCCTCCTCCAAAGATTTGTCAGAAGGATTGAAGGATCTTAAATGCTTTCTAAAGGGAGTATTATGAATTAGGTAGTCCAGTAGGACATCTGGATACTGCTTAGCTCTGTCTGTTCTGTCTCTACTCCGGCAGATATAATTGCTAGAAGGATTCTTGGAAAATGTGGCAGCAGAGGAGGCATGGACATCTTCAGTGTGGTCTTTAACCTGATGCACTGGTTCTTGGATGTCAGCTGGGAAACTATGGATGCCACATATCAGGCCAAGACGGATGTCCATCAAGAACTGGATAATATTACAAACTACTGCCAGAACTGAAGACTCTATATGCTGTAAAGAGGTTTAGGAAACCACAAACACAGTACTTAGTGTTCTGCACAGCAGAGTCATGGTATGAGTTCAGCGGCATTTATACTTTAGGATAGTATCAAGTTGTACTGCTTGGTGATGTACCTCTGCCTAGGCAGATTCCAAGTCTTTGTTTCTTCCAGGCTGCTCCCTATTCCATTCCAGCCACAGCTGCTTTTGCTTCTCCTTGCCATCTTGAAGATTTCTGTCTACCTCCTTGGATCAGTCAAGCTAGGGTTTGGGGAGGCAAATAGGAGATATTTGCCCAAGAAAATGTCCATTCTCCAAGATCAGAAGGTACAGCAAACTGCATTCATACTACTAGTCAGCTTGTAAGAAGTGAGTTGACACTGAAAGCTCCATCTACATCTTTTCCTCTTTGACCAATACCTCCCAATAGAAGAACATTTAAGTATCTTGTGTATAAACTGCAGATTTACAGCCTAGTGTAAATGTGTTCAAGATACAGCTGAGCTACTGCATGTACAGAAATCTCTACATGTCCACCCTGCTTGATTAGAAAAGTATGTATATGATATAAAAGTGTTGGACATTAAAGATTTTATTTAAGAGTTTAGAGCACAACTCCGTCACAACAGTGGCATTTATGTCAAAGGCATTGTATTCAGTTTACTTCTGACAAATTTATTTAATGCATCAAAATAGATTTTTGGTGGTGGGGGGAGGGAGGCAGAAATTATAACTTATGCTAAATGTGGAAAACCCTTCGTTAGCAAGCAAAGAGTAAATGTCAGCCACTCCACTGTCCAAATGCAATGTATATACAGGATGAACTGGGAACTCCTGAAATTGGTACCTGTTCTAGTTAAGCTTGAATCAATAAGCTTGAGCTTTGAGAGTGTTTGAAATCCTTATACAGTTCCTGGCCAGGGGAATCTCTTGCTGAAGCTGGGAGATTCCCCCATGCTCTGCCCAACTCCTTTTACTTTCACCGTGGCGATCTGGTGCGCTCCCTGGTGGAGTTTGGTTGAAATAAAAGTCCAGACATCTGCAGTGACTTTCTTGGTTTTTATCCCTGCTCTATGGAAGTAGCTTCAAACCCCTCCAGAGCTTCTGTAAACATAGCTGAAAGCAGTAACAAGGTTTACTCTTGCTAACAGAAAGGTACAGGTAGCTGCTAAATGACTGCATGCCATCCTGGCAGAGATCAAGAACAAGTTAATGCATGCCAGCCTCTTGTGTGCAACTGGTTTTAATCCAGCCTCCTATAGATACTGTGCTATGAGCATTCATGCAGCCATAATGGATCATATGTGTGTGCTTGTGCTACTTTGTTGTGCAGTCTTAATTGTGCTAACTTCTGCTTTAATTTTTCTTATGGTACATGCTAGTTGCCCTTGCAAATGCTCACCTTGTAATTGCCCCTGTAAACCAATTTCTTCTTTCTTCTTCTCCTGAACCCTCAAAACCATAACTACTTTGATGCACACTATCTCTTTCCCTTCCTCCTTTCTCTGCCTCTATTGTTCATTGCACCGTGGAGAACAATCCCTAAGATAACAATGTTGATGCATCGGATGGTGTAAGAGATGCAGTGGTGCGAACTACCATCACCACAGTCTCAACATTGCTATGGAGGAAAATCACTTCATCACAGCAAATGTTTATCTATGGCAGGAAGCCAACACTATCGCCACAAAAATGTTTATCACAACATTGTTAAGGCAGGAAACCTACCGACTGACACCATGAAGCAATGAGGGGGTAGCTAATTCTGCAAAACTTAACCAAACCCCTGTGCATGCACCCAGACCTGGGGTCAGGGCGGGGTGTGTGTGTGTGGGGTGGGGGGTGTTGAGAGGCCTAGAGACCTCTGAGGACCACCTGACAGTATTGGGCACACACACCACTGCTGGGTGGAAGGTGTGGTTAAGCACAACAGCTTGTGACAACCCTATAAAATAATGGAACCAAGTAACATTGCACAGAATGTTCCCCCACCACAACTAGACATGAATAGGACTGTTGGGATGCTGCAGCTCTGGAGTGGTAGCTATTGCTGTGAACTCTTTTGTTCTTTCCTTCTTTCTTTCCTTCCTTTCTCTTTCTTTCTTTTTCTCTCCTTTGCATTTGCAAACCTGTTGTTGGGCAAATAAAGTTCCTTGGCTCTTGACTGTTTTTGAGTCTTGGTTTTGTTCTCGAGAATCCAAGCAGAACCATGCTCCGGTCTTGGACTGGCATGTGACAGTGCCATAATAAGCAATTTTGTGGGTATCTCAAAACAGGAATGTATGATTTTGCTTTATACTCATTAAGCAGTGAACACCAAAAGGGTTAAATCCAATTGTCTTTGAAATTTTAATTTTAATTTTCCTGTCCTTTAATCCAGCAGTGAAGAACACTATAAGTCAAATCCTCAAAGAACATGTAGCACACGATTTTAGAAGAAGATAGCTATTCCAGAGGTAGGGATGCCACGTAGCATCTGTGTTCTTCAAAGGGAATGTGTTATGGTCAGAAAAAGCAGTCATAAAGTACTATCTTATATGCTTAAAGAAGCATAGTTCTGAACAGTCCTGAATGCAAGTTCTCTCTGACCATACCTGGCACCACCTGTTGCAGCAGCTAGTCAAGTATGATACCTTAACATCTCCTCTGCAGTTATGAATTCCTACAGTAAGTCAAAGGTGGTTTTGTCACCAGTGTTACAAATTGTTTACACTTAATTTTACTGCCTAGGACTGAGGCATCTTTCTATCCCAAACAGCTGAAGTGAGGTAAGTCAAAGTTTCAGTCACTCAAGAAGTGATTCCACTTCATTTGATCAAATGGAAGCCACATTCTAATTTGAATATTTAGCAGACCAGTTTGTTGTCAAGAATACATGCTTAGCAGCAGCAGCTTCCTGAAACACTGCTTAACTTTGACAAGCTTCTAACCCATCCCTGTATATTTGTTTGTAAATTCAACCACTTGAGCAAGAAAGGAGAAATGGAAATTTAGTTCTGCCTTATTCCTGTGAAGACCTTCAGTCTCACTTATACACACCAGGAAGAGCATTACTGGTGTTCCGTAGATGTTGCCTGTAGGCAGCATAATTTGATGTCAAACAACTCTTAGATCTGGTCAGCATCAAACTGATTTATTCCAGGCATTCTGTCATGATTCCTCTTTTCATGCAGTATACATTTATACAAAATACTTGCTTAGGTCCTCACTACTTACTGGTTTTCCTCTGATGTTACCATCAGGCTGTCAAAACTGACAGTAGGTTTCTGAACCATGTTTGCCTCTGGAGCTGCATCCATGCTAACAGTTGCTACTGATTTAGTGGTCTCTGCTTGTTCCCAACAGCCTCACTAAGCTCTTTCCATTGCTTCAGTTATAGAAATCTTTGCTGCCACTTGTGCAAAAGGTATGACCTCCTCTGCATCAAAGAGCACTTAGGAAGGAAAAAAGTGGCATGTTAATACACTTAACTGGTCAGAATGGTTTACAGTTCTATACTGTTTCTGGGTCTATTTCAGCTTATTCTATGGATGGTATTTCAGAAGTGCATAATTCACTTCCACCCATCAGCTTTCCTTTAGTGTCTGGTGTACAAAGGATGTATTACATTAGTTTTGTGTTAAAATGCACTTTAAGAGATCAATTAATGGACCACTGGTATTTGGCCTAGGTAGTACATTTGGGCAAGGAAAGATGTCCAGATTTGATAGAGTAACTGAAGTTGAAACCTACAAGATTAATTTTAAACATTTGTGCATCCTTCTGTGTCACCTGCTTCTTATTAGTGCAGGCTGTTCAGAACAAAAGACTATTTTCTTAAGTTTCAGTATCTTTGAACTGAAGTTTCAGGTGGGATCCTCCTTCATTGCTGTATCTCAGTAGCAGCTAGTCAGTCATGTTCTTCTTGCTCTCAAGAAAGAATACCCATGCCACCATCCACCCAAGAGATTCAGTGTCAGAATAAGATTCTTGGAGTATTTGATGAGAAATCTGTGCAGTGTGTAAGTCATCCTAATTCCTCTGTTAACTAACCCTGTCTACTCTTAGTCTGATTCTCTGCAATGAGTCTCAGTCTGCTGCCTAAAGGTAGGCAGTAGATTAACCAAAGTTTAAGCTTCCAATGAGGGATAGAAAATTTGTTTTCCTTTTGATATCCCTGACACTTGTTAGCAGCATGGCATGCAAAAATAGGGGTTTTGTACTCTGATTTCCACTCTACTTAGGATGGAATCCATCTCAAGACTGATTTCTCTGTTGTAGGAAGTTCATGACAAATTAAGTCAGGCCTTATGGGTGCCTGGTTCTGGCAGGCATAAGAGAATTTATGTGGCCAAATAGAGGTATCTGTCAACTGCTGTAGGTCTCCCCAGAAGCTTAAGAACAACAAGGAGGGGAGAACAAGATTGCCTCCTATGATGCTATAGACCAGAGATACACTGTATCTTTCAACAAAGTTGTTGAAAGATACAACTGATGCAACGGATCACTGGCACTCACCTGTTCTAATCACTAATGTCCATTTCTGAAAAAATTTCCTTCTGCTCAGTAGACCGCACAGTGAAGTCAGGGAAGGGATAGCAAGATAAATGTTTCTAAATGATGCCATTGAAACTGATCACATTATAAAGGTGCTTGTGTTGTCTTTACTTTTTTACTTTACATTTACAAAAAATGATTTTTGCAAAGTCATTGGAGGAGTGAGTGTGCCAGTAAATGCCCTCTCAGTATTCTTACAAGGTCCTTGGTAAAGGAACAGTGTCTGCAATGTCTATGACAAAACGTTTGAAGCTGCATCTACAGAATGTTCCCTTTCCAGAAGGAATTAATCACTTGCAGCTGGTGGGAAGGAATGAATATGACACACAGCAACTGGCTCTACTAGTTATGGTTTAAGGCAGGATGAGACTGAAGTGGCATATGTCTTTTGTGTGCCCTGAACTGCTAGCTCTCAACAACAGCTACCCTCAAGATGGAGGGTTTTGACAGACCCAGTTAGAAGCATCCTTTTGTCAGGTGAAGAGCACAGCTTCTTTACTTTATGTGAGGCACAATTGCATTGGTCAAATAAAGGTTTTTATTCTGACATATACAGAAAAGAAAGGTTGAAGGAGTGAGTGACAAGAACAATTGCCACTTCGTCTGTTACAGTTATGGTGAAATACTACACTTATGGCTCTTACCAAGAATGTTTTCGTTATCTTAATTTTTAGTATTTTTTACTGACCTCCTTTTTCTACTGTGTACACTCACTACCTTCTAGTCATCCCTGAGATTTAATTCCCCTAAGACATCCTCATCCTGAACCAAAAAGTTAGAAGTTTAACTAAAGTATTCTGTAGCTGCTATCTCATACTTGGATCCCTCATGTTTTATTTTCCAACCAGATCAGTTAAGAACTACGAGGCTCTAAACTCATCAGTTTGCATATACAGAAGTATTTATGGCTCAGATATTATAGGTAATGATAGGTCTTATATATCTTTATGACATAGCAATCATAAAACTGAAAGTTATCACAGTATTCAAGATGAGCTTTTAATTGTGCTCATAACTCACTGAAAATTCCTCACTAGCTAGCCAGCATGTTTCTCAGGTCAAACATAAAATTTGTGTTGGGTGGCTGAGGGAACAGAGAGTTTAGGATTAAGTTTTTTCTAACTGGATTTAAAAGAAAGGAAAGCAGAAAAGTTTTAATCAGAGGTTTATGAAGAGGTTTACTCATCTGTACATGTAACATCCCATTAGATAGCACTGAATTCCTACAGATCTCAATAGCTTCCATGCTTTTCTGTTACTGCTAAACCCTTTCATATTACTTATAAAGAATAGAGGGGAGACCACATGATACTTTTGGCAGGTCATGACAAATCTATATCCTATACTTCAAGCTGAGAATATGACTATTCAAAGTCTTTTCTGTTTTGTAACACCCTTCACTGTGTTGCCCATCCTGGTTTAAATAGCCTCTTCTCAAGATCTTTAATTTCAAGCAGACCTGTGTTCCTCCAGCTCCCCAGAATATTTAGGTATTCATACAACTGTACACAAACCTACCCTGCACACAGCCATGAGAGTTTGTAATTAACTAAGCCCAAATTATCCCCCTTTTCTCTTAATGGCTTTTTAAAGAATGATTTTCTGATTAGTGAGAGAACTAAGTTTTTCTGAGAAGCCACTAAAAACGAACTTCAGGGAGTGACAGATGTTTGTAAAGCCTAAATTTTCCTTCTGTTAGACTATAGAGGTCTTATATTGTTCTGCCTTTTAAACTTGCTAGTACTATGGCTTAGTTTTCACAGCTTCTCATTTAGTGTGGAACTGAAGGACATTTCCAGGACAACTGAATCTGACATTATCACTATCATTTTCCCAAAGGCATTCATGTGGATGCCATTAACAGATGGTAAATTGAGATTGAAGTACTTGAGTAACCTAGCTGATCTTAGAAAAATAAAAGGAGGTGGAAGGATGGAATGATTTCTGGTCATCTCCATCCCAGGTCTCATGCTGTCAACTGCATGAGCTTTACATGTGGCCTTTGCTACTCTAAGTTACCTTGTGTTTATTATGTAAGTGATCTACTGATTTTAGCAACATGCACATGGCACCTCTTTTTAATTCTTACAAGGAAAAATCACCTAAAGTTACTCCTACCTTGCAGTCTTCCCAAGGAAGACAGATTTCCTGATGTTTCATTATTTGTGGTTATTATTAAGGGCTACTTTGCTTAACCAAAGTGAGAGTCAGTTACCTCTTAGACTACTTACCTAAAAAGTTTTGAATGTTAAGTTTAAACACAAATCTGTTAAAAAAGAGAAATTACTTTGACTAACTTGAGATCACCCCTAAGTTCTGTGTCAGCCTTTAACATAAGACAATTCACTTATTAGGAAGGTGGTTATTAGAAGTGGTCCTTATAGAGTGGGAGATCAGTGTAAAAGCTGCAAATTCTTCAAAATCACACAGAAACTAAGGAGAACACTCAGTAAGCATGAAATCAAGTGCTTTAGGTTCAGAAACTTGTTGCATTAAAATTTTCACCAACTCAGCTTGAACTTTTTTCACCAATTTTAAATAATTTTTTTCTGTGGTGAGTACTTACTTTCTCATACTTTATAAGCCTTGAAAACAACAACAAAAAAGGATTTATGTTGGAGTGTAGAAACATACGTGAAACAGGACAGTGGAAAAGAACAGCTGATGACCGCAATTACACACATTTACCACTAGAAAGAATTAGTGTTTTTCAAACACTTTTATTTTCTTCCAACCCTTTTTGCTTTTCCCCTACTCTTATTTGATTTTTATTTATATAGCTTACACTGCAGAAAGTAAGTCTGCTTATCTTATACTTCAGTGATGAACTCCTCACAGGGAACAACAACAAAGACAGAAAGCACCAGATGGTTGCAAAATACTTTGTATTCTACCACTGGTCTTTCTTCATTCTGAAACAGTGGAGCTTTTGTGTGTGCAGCTGCATCTATTTCAGTATCTCCTTTTCTTTCTGGTATGTGCTTTCATTTTTCTCTATCACAGAATAATTGAGGTTGGAAGACACCTATGCAGTCATCTACTTAACCGCCCTGACTCATAGAACATCTCCAAGGATGGATACTCTACAACCTCTCTAGACAACCTGTCCCAGTGTTTGAACACTCTCCCTGTAAAAATGGTGGGGTTTTTTTTAATATTTAAAATTGGAATTTTCAGTATTTCAATTTGTGTCTATGATAGAAAAAACATTAGTCAAAGCAGAAGTGGGTATATTCTAAATGCAAGAGTTAGAATCCTTTTTTGTTAAATAAGAAAAAGGTATGAAACTTTTCTTCATGTAAGTTTGACTGGATTGCAGTTACTTAGGCACAAACAAGAAAGACTTAGGAGGCTGGCATTCCACCTTTAACAAGCAGTTAGAAGCAGGTAGTTGAAAAAGCAAATGTTTAGGTGCGCTCTCAGGAATTTGAATTAGAGGTATGACTAATGCATGGAGGAAGCATGAGCTTTGAGTGGGAAAAGATTTAGCTCTGTGTTTGCCTTGTATTTTGAGGGATGGTTTTATTTTTATTTGCTTTGTTGCTTTAATTGAAGAAGAAACCACATTTTAGTTCCTGTTTTCTCTTGTCAGTTCTTAGGTTTTTATATTGAGTTGCTGTGATTCCTATATTTGTTGGTTGCCTCCTTTTTCTCTAGCACAGGGGTAGTTTTTGCTTTTACTTTTTGTTTACATTGTTTGTTTTTTTTCTTTTCCTTTTTCTTTTTTTTTTTTTTTTCTCTCTTATGAGTCTCCAGACAAATTTAAATAACATATATTTGAAAAGTAGCTTTAGTCAGGTAACAAAGCTCAAGAGTTTGAACTGTTTGTGGCAACAAAATATTCTATTATTTTCATTACACAGGAGTAGGAATGGAGTACCATGCTACTATTCTTTGTCTAGAAAAGAGTTGCATGGGCTAGTGTCCTGCTGCATCTCTGTGGGAAGTTGAAACCAGCTAGGTAGCAGGTTTGATAGAAGACTGTTTTCTGCAGCTCATGTGCCTGCAGATAACCACTGCTCAACTTCAGTGCTCCCAGTTTGTAGGAAAAAAAGAGAGCATCAACAGTTTAAGAGCAAATAGTGATATTAAGGAAAGCGGGCTTCCTCAAGATTAATGCTACAGATGTGCACCTCTATGAGGTCTGTAGTGTCTGATGAGAGGTGTTTCATGTGGTTTCTTCCTGCTTTCCCCATTACAGAAGCTAATAGGGTTCCCACATCTGTTCATTGCCCATTGTAGAAAACTGGTAGAAATGCAGTATCTTTGACACCTCTGTTCTCTTGCTGTGTAAGGTGCAAGGCAGGTTGGAGAAAGTCAGCTGGATGGATCTGCACAGGTGTATGCATATAGTTTCTTGGTCTAGTGCATTTTCACACTAGAATTTTTCCTAGGACAAAGAAGTACATTTGCATACAGTCTGTCTCCTTGAAAAGGACATAGGTCTTCATTGTCATAACTATCTTTCCCCATAGTCATAACTATCTTTCTGTGTAAGTATCTTTTTTCTGACTCCTCCTGTTGCTGAGCTCACAAAAGCAGGAGTTATACCTCACTCCATTGCAGTTGGACCTTTCATTTGAAGTGGATGAGGTACCTATCTTCTCACAGAGGTCTGGGAATGACAAGAGGAAGAGTCCTCTGACACTGCTTAAGTAGCAACAGTTTTAGCTCCTAAAATCTCTTTTGTGCCTCTTTTGATTTAAGAGCACTATGTTTTCTTCTAACTGGATATTTCTTGTTTTACATGAATGTAGTGGCAAGACTGGTGTAAAAGAAGTGTTTTCTTTCTTAAATCCCTGGAGGGGTTACTTTGCACCTCCTTTACTCAGAGTTCTGTGTATTTCTAATGGAAGTCACGTGTCTGAAAACCTTTTTAAAAAGAAAACTGGAAATGTAGCTGTATTTCCAGATTGAGTATTCGGATATCTTGTGTTTTAGCCATCTACCGAGACACCACAGTTTGCATAAGTACAACTGTGATAATCCTGTTTTTTGTTAAATCCTAGGAAACAGTGATTGCTTCCTACCAACACTATCTCACATTTACCTAGGCTGTCTGCTTTCTCTGAGGCAGTAACAGACATGCCTATGCTGATCTTTAAAAACCGTTAATTTAACCTGTTGTTAAATGATTTTAGCAATAGAGGTTTAGTAACATTCCTGTTGACGGGAATTGTTGACTGATATAGCTTGTTAACAATTATTGCAGTTTCAAGTGACTGGTTTCTTTTAATGCCTTGAGCCTCTTCTTATGCCTTTAGCCTCAAAACTAAAAAAAACATTGTTTTTCACTGTGCAAATTGTCCTTTCTTAGGGCAAACACTGTTTGAGTCTATCCTTGTTTTTAAAAAGACTTGTTTTAAGGGTAAAAACAAATTACAAGTAATCTTGAATGTTGTGCTAAGTAACGACTGACAGGTTTCCAAAAACAAATGAAGGAAGCATTTGAGTAAGACAAGGAACAGAAGAAACCTGTTGTTCATTGTACTAACTTATCTTTAATGATAGCTTTAGTCAGTCTCCTAAGTGGAACATTTTCATCTGTTACAGGACAGTTCAGATAGACAGATTTTGCTAATATATGCAAATCTCAGTTATTACAGTTCTATTGTGAAAGCTTTCAGCAAACAGCTTTTAGACTCTGGTTAAATGTCCTTTGATATTGTATAAGTCTGGCCTGCTTTGCACCATTTGTTTTTTACTGGTGTCATGTTATTGGAAAATGTGTGTGTGTACAGACATGAATTTCATCTGATGAAGATTCCCTGAGTAAATGTGTCAGAATACAACATTGATTTTGAATGTGAAGTTTTAAATTTCTTTAACTGGCATATAGGACTGAATTTTCAAAGAAGTAGAATACACAGCTCACAGTAAAATTTGATGCCTTTCTGGTCACAGGGAAAGTCCCTTGGATAAGTACTTGTCTACTGTGTAGCATTTATATCTGGTGACAAATAAGTTGCAGTTTTCTTAAAGGAACTGATTAAGGTAATATCAAAACATCAGGATGTTACTGAAGAGAACTGTGCCCAGGAGAAAGAAAATTCTTCTTCCCAGGAAATGGGAAGAGGAAACACTTGGGTTCCTTGTCGGGAAGCAGAAGCCAAAGGCACTTTGCCAGGAGAAGTTAAAGTGCTACTTGTCAGCTAGGAGGGCTCTCAGCAGAAGACTGCTCAGAATTTGTGTGGAAGATTGGTAGAGAGGTACATGAAATTCTTACCTGCCCCTTAAATATGTGCTGGCTGACACAAATAGCTATTATTTACTGGAACACTTGAAAAGTGAGAGTGTCAGTTAAAAGAACATATTTAAGGTATTTTTGTGGTAGTGGGGAGATGGGGAGAGTTCAAGAGTAGTAACTACATTTTGCTTAAGTAGATATAATTTTGTGATATCACATTATAACTCTAAAATGAGAGAATACCTGCAATCTCCAAAGATTGTAAGTACCTACATGTTTATTTGCATAAAGAGAGCACTTTTACAGTCCTAGTGCTCTTCTTACCTACTGAAAATGGCATACAATTGTGCTGAATAAAAGAATCTGATTTTTATTACAGTTATTTTCCGATATATTTGAGAGTTGGCACCATGACGTAGAGAGAAAATACTAGCTTTTACTGGATTGCTATTTGTAGTTTAATTGTGTTCTAAGAAGCACTGTAAGTAACAGTCATTCTCAGAAGGTATATATGAGAGACCTGATTCTTCTTGAAGAAGATAATGATTTTAACTGATGTTTTGTTTAGCCAAGACTGTGGACTCTGCACATTATATTATAACATGATAAAAAACACAGCCGGTTTTATGTATTGGCGAGGGGTAGGATTGGGGTGGGGGCAGGAAGTAAGAAGCTCAAAACACAGTAAATCATATCACACCACAAAATTGTCGAAGTATTATGTACTGTTTGCTTCAGATGATAACATCAGTGTTCAGTCACAGAGATAATGGTGTAGGAAAGGGTTCTTACAGGAACATGCAAGTTATATGATAAAAGTATAGTAGTTCCCTTATTTTCCTGCAAGCTGCAGGGGTTTTAAAATTTCAGCTGTACAAGTATGTATGTGAAAGGATTTTTTCCTCGGCATTAGCATAGACACCCTTAGATGTCACTGTAGCTGAGCAAGTGCTGGAAGAACATGAAGTAATATATAATGCAGTATTAACTGAGCACCTGGCTGGTCACGCAGGAAAATGTTCTTTGCTTTTCCTACTGATCTGCCTTTTTCCTTCTTTCCGAATTACTTCAGAGGTTAGGCGTGTGACTTTTCCTTAGGCTTAATTCCTAGGTTCTGCATGATGTGATAAACGTGAACTGATTTTGCCTTGCACCCTCTTTTTATTACAAACAGATGCTGTCTTTGAACTCTAGGCATTCAGCTGCTTAAACTTCTGGTATGCCATTTAAACCAAGCACTTCTTTTCCTCTAGATTTGTAAATTATTTGCCAAGAAAACAGAAGTGACCAAAATTATTTTGTGAAGTGCTATCAACCTCAGTAAACTGGCTGAAAAAGAAATGAAGAATGTGTGTGGAGATTGTAGAACTCAGCTGAACAGTTGTGCAAAAACAGAGCTGTTTGATTTTTGTGGATGTGCTTGCAAGAGATCCTGTTCTAACAAAAAAAGCTGGAAAATGTGGTAGGGAGAGGCCATGTTGATGAATCCTCTTTTTCTCCCTATAGCACTTAACTCAAAGGGTAGGGTACATGGCTAAACCACAAAAGATATAGAACTGAAAGATCAGTTAATTTCACCCTCTTATTTGTCCACAAACTTGCTCAATTCAATGTAAAAGATTTAAAACCTTCTGAAGGTTTTCCAATCTTTCTCTGCCTCTAGAATCATAGAAAGTATACAGTTGCAGAAACAGAAGTGCTCTGTGCTGGTATTTCCAACAGAAACAATCTATGGAATTTTCACGTCACTAGAAATTGAAAAAAAAATATTTTCATTTCAAATAGGAACAAAATCATATCTAGAAGTAAGAAAATTCCTGTAGAAGGATGTTCCTGAGATTAAGAGGACTCCTCTCTTACAGAATTCAGGTAATGAAAATATATTCAATGAAGATAAATTAAGTCCTACATTACTTCAGCTTAGTATTTATTTGGGTAGTCAGAACATATTCACAGACATTACTAGTATATTCAGAAACAAACAAACTAGTATATTCAGAAAATCTGGACAGATGCATTGCTAGTTGTATGTCATAAAATGCACAGGGCAGATAAGCAACATTTCAACAAATGGCATTAGAATTTGAATAACTCTTTCGCCTTTTCACTTTCGGTATTTTTACATTCAGATCAGGCTGGGCTGTACCTTTTAGCTCTCCTGACAATTCCTTTACCTGCTCTGAATACTTTGGGAAACTGCATTCTGGGCTGTCAAAACCTTTGGAAAACACCTGGAAAAACAAAAAAAAAAAAAAGAAGAACATAGTGAACAGAGCCAGTGGCAATAAAGAAATAACATTCAGCTATTGCTTTCATGATTCCAAAGCTGTAATGTTATGGTGTCTTGAGTCATAAAAATACTTTAATTTCAGCATTTTCTCCGGGATTGTATTGGAGTGTTGCTTCAGTGAGACCAAAGTATTTCATAACTGATGTCTTCATTCTGTTTTTCCCCCTCTATGTCAAGACACATAGCAGAAAGAGGTCTAAGAAGGTATGAGGTGCATGTAAATAATCTCCCTCACAGATAAATCGTGGAGATAGTGTGGTGCTTTGCAGACAGGCTACATTTTAAGTTTTCATTTTTTTTTCCAGAAAAATACCATATGTTTGGATGTAATGTGAATATATCTAGATTTTGGGCTGAGCTGTTGTATTTTCACCCCCTTATCCTTGCTTGCTAGATACACTTTCTTACATATGACAATTTGAAAGGAATTGTTTAATTAATCACTTGTTGCTTGGATACTGTCAGTCTTCTTTGATCTAGAACTGCACCCCTAAATCAAGCTTACACAAGTTGGATGAAACTCTAAATAGCTCTAGAGTAAAACCAGCTATAGCATAAAGGCAGATTTCTTTTTCAAGATTGACATAAATTTGCCAATCTGATGGAATTTTCTTCTGCATTCTTCCTGTACTGAGATTAATAGTCCTAGTAGCTAGATTACAATGCAGATTATTTTGTCAGAAATAATTTTGACTTTTCTTTAAAGAACCAATGTAATTACTCTTTATTTTCTTCTGTGTTCTTAGAGAACATTACAGAGACACAGTCCCATAGGAATACTGTACACAGCTTCCCCAAGATCAAAATTTCGATAGGAGAAAAAACCTCTATTTCAAACCCAAGCATTTTGTAAACATTTGAGAACATCACTTCTGCTACAAATAATGTTCTACAATTGAGCAACTAAATTGTATTTTATTATATAAAAGACTGTAAGAGACTGATTTCTATTTCAGAGAAAAATGTTAAACATTGAAGTGCTTACACATACAAGCTTAATGTATGCTTGTCTATACCGTGCAGATAATCATATTATTGAGTACTAGATCTGCATAAAGGCAGGCTGAAGGTAAATGGCACCAATGCTTTACAAGCAGCAGTAACTATGCCTTGTGCAGCTAGAAAGCAGAAAGAAAATGACAAATCTAGGAATTAAAGAGCGTGTACTGTGCATGCATCCTCTAACTAAACAGTCTCCTGATTCTCCCGGGTTACTTGTTCAACTCTGGGTTAATATCTCAAAAACTTACCGGTTTGATTGCTGATCTATCCATAGAAATGGAAGGTGCTCTCTTACTGAAAGAAAAAAAAAAGTTTCCATGAAAAATTGCAGAATTTTTCATGTTTTTCCTCTACCTTTCCCCTCATTTAATGAGGCTTTAAAAAAGAATAGGCCAGGAAAAAGGGAAATTTCTGCCTGGAAAAGTGCGAGCTTGACTAAATACAAGTGACTGACTGAATGTGATGATGTTACTTACAGCATCCACTATTGCTCTCAACAGTATTCATTTTGTAAAAAGTAAGCTCAATTAAAAACATATGCCAGACATAAAGGATGTATTTTGCAGAACACATTGCTTTCAGGTTTGGGAAAGTTTATGAAACAAACTAGAAACTGGGATATGGGGTATGGTTTTGTTGAAAATTACTAGTGGACCTTCAGTGCAAACAAGTTCAGTGAACTGGGGCTTTGCCAAGCTCCACTGGTTATTGCATGGCCGTTGTCACCATTCCTCAAGACCTGTGTGATATTGCCCGCCTGCTCTTCCAGGTTTGGCAAGGCCTGAATTCAGGGGGTTGTTTGAAAAGTACCTATGCCAGCCCAATGAATAATTACTAGGTAAATGAGTATGAAATTTGGTTTTCCTGAAGTATTAGAAGCAAACTACATTCAGGATACTCCATTCAACAGAAATTCCACCTAACCAATTGTGAAACAATTGTTTAAAGAATGAATTTAAGGCCCAGGTATTCATTTATTTCTTTCAGGGACCGCTGGTGATTGGCATACAATCAATACATTTTTGTGAGCAGATTAACACTCCTCAGATATTAGCACCATGTTAACTGCTTATGTCTATAATCCTTTGCTGCACAACTTCAGAAAAGCCTTTTCTTTTTATAGCTTCTTTCCTGGATTTGAGTATTAGCCACCTAGCTCTAGTAAAAGCCTGTGACTGGATTTGATAAGCATGACTCTAATGATCACCATAAAACAACTGGTGAGTGGTGTATTAAGATCACAGGAGGTCTGCGTAGAGCGAGATGAAGTAGATCACAACAGTCAATTGCAGCAGGGCTTCCCTCCCTCCCCGCCTCCCAGCCCCCCAACCCCCCATATTTTAACAGCTAACTGCATACCTCCTCCCTTGGGAACCCATGACAAGAACTTAGGGCTCAGATTTAAAGTCTATTAATCTGTACTGTACAAGATGATAATGCTGAAAAAAGTATTACTTTCATCCCTCAGAAACTTACTTGACTGCAGGAAGTATGCAGGTCATCTTAATTTTTGTATTTTAAACATGTACTTTCCAGTCTACACTGTTTACATACACACCAATGCAAGTATTCTTAGCTAAAAAGCTGGCTAAATAATTTTGAGTTTTTCAGTCGTATTAACTACAGTTTATTTCCTTTTGTTCAGAATCTTGTAATTTTTGTTCTGGAGAGGCCTTATATTGTCTTCTCTTTTAAAGATTGATAGAAAAGATATTATATCTTGGCAGCCTATCATTCATGATCTCACTATTAATCCAGTTTTTCATAAAGCAATTAGAAGGTCAAATAGCAGTGATAGTATAGTTTCTATTAGCTTGAACAAAGCAGGATAGAGAAGTCATGAAAATGAAGAACATTTTATTCTGAAATTTAATAGAACCACATATTCCTCCACCTGTGGCCCTCTGCTTAAAGTATGTTCATAAATGACAAGTTTACAAAACCAGATAAAGTGTTCATAGGAAGAAAAAAAAGCAAATTGTTCTTTCCTGAATCTCTCGTGCCCTAAGAAGTCCACATTAATGAATCTGCACTGTAAATGAGTTAAAGTAAATGAATGACATGATATTTCTCACCCTTGTCTGGTGGAAGAGAAGAACAATGCAATGTTTCTCTTTTGGGCACTGTCTAAAGGAATATTTTAACTTTTTTGTCTGTAGTTCTTGGCTACTTATACTTCAGAAAAAATAAGCCTGCTTTCTTCACATCGGAGATAACAGGGCCTCCTTGAAGGTATAATTGTTTTTGTTCTTCCTCATCAAGAGCCTGTTTCCCAGAGTAAGGAATATCCTAGAAGTTCATGTGCTTCCTATCATGCAGGAGGTGTTCTTATTAATGATATTAAGCCAGCTTTACTCAGAGGTGCTGACATCTGGTATGCCTCTTGTTATCCATTTCTGTGTCAAGAGCTTTTTGCAAGGCAGGTTTTTTTTTCTCTGTTTCTGACTAATGATGATTTCCAAATAAGCTTTAGAAAATAACCCTTTAAGATGGCTAGATGGCCAGAAGTGAGGGTTTCCCACCTGAGAGCTCTCCATGTTGTTTTCGCATGAGTCTTTCGTGCAAAAGAGCCTGCAATTACTTCCTAGGACTGTGATATATCGACAAAAGTTGGATAAATTGTGATCATGTGACATGAAAGCTTTACTAAGTTCTGATGCATGTCTTTACAGTGCATTAATTCAAAGTCAACCTGCTGTTGCATACACTTGGGAATATACATTATTATTGTTTCAGATCCTACTAATTATCCAAATATGCCGCAATTCTATTGAATAAGGTTGACTGAGTCTAAGCTTTATCAACTCATTGTTCTGGTGTTTGTTGTAAAAACAAATTAATCTCTGTGTGGTCTTCCCCATGGTATAAATGAGAAAAAAAAGAAGTCAAATGATACTGTTTGCTTAGAAACAACACTGCAATAAGACTTAGCTGATAATGATTCTGGTTTTACAAGTTTTAGAAGTGAATTTAGATTAGGAGCAATTGAAACAATCTTAAAACTGCGTAAAACACACATTTGATGCCACAATTACTTAGCTTATTTTTATACATCATGATGTATGAGGCCTGACAACCTTTTTTCTTGTTCATTAACAGCAAACAGTTCTGACACAGATATATGATAAACATACATACAGCAGAATACAGCCTGATAGGATTAAAAGTCCTGTGAACAGTGAACATAAGGAAATAAAAATTATAACCTATTATTTAAAACTAATTTTCTTTCCCTATCCATAGTTTTCCATGATGAGTATTTGAAGTTAAGAGTTGTGTATTTTTTCTGCTGAGCACAAGCACAATATGAAGCTCAGGTTGTCCAAGCAGCTGGGAGTCCCACCAGACAGACCCTCTCCACTTTGCATTTCCAGAATGAGGAGGGACAGCAACTCCCACACACCCAGCAGGAAATCAAATAAGTATTCACCAGCTTAAGAAAGGGTGGCAAAACATAATACAAAATACTAGGGAATAATTTTGACCAGCAGTCAGACAGTAATTCCCATCTTTCTGCATCTTTTGGTTACTTCATTGCTGCCTCAGGGGTAAAAGCAGCAAGTACTTGGGTAAAAAATTCGTAATTTGTTTTGGTTGTTTGGGTTTGTTTTGTTGGGGTTTTTGTTTGCTTGGTTGTTTTTTTGGTGTTTTTTTTTTTAGTGATCATAATGCTTGCAGGAAGAACAGAGGTCATTGTTGCTATTGTATTCCCCAGGGTTCAGGAATTTCCTAAGATTGCTTTGATGCTCGGTGTCCAAGGGGGAAGGGGAAAGCTCCAGGACTATGAATTTCCTTTGATTAATAGGGAGGAACTCTGTTTTCCATCACCACATGAGTTAATAATTAAAATATCCATTTATCTAGATTCCCAGTTTTGGTGCCCAAAGGAAGGTTGTGTGAATCCACTTTCTGCTCCATTGCTTTGCACTGCTCTGACAGATTAATTATTAGAGTTTCACTGCATATTGTTTAATGAGCTGCCATGCCTGCAGCAGGTGAGTTTGATTTTGCTTCTAATCTCATGACAGTGCTTATGGAAACAGCATTTGTGGAAATCAGCTTTTAAAGAATATAATCCAGAAGGATCTTTATTGCTATCAATTACTGTAAAAATATTCATATATTACTGTTTCAATAAATTAGTTGGCTGAGAACTTCTTTTGCCTTTCAGTTTTCTTCATAACCTTTATCTTGATCTAGAAATACAGTATGATATTAAAATGCCTTGGTTACTATTAGGTTATTTGGTTTGTACTTTAAAATTCAGGAAGTCAAGAGAAGGAGAAGTGTGAAAGAGTGACTAAGAAAGTGAACATAAACTAAAGAGGTAAATGTGCAGAACAGGTTTTAATGGGAATAGTTACCAAAGCCTGGTATGAGACGTTGTCATGGGCTTGGTGAAACAATATGTTAAATAGTAAGAAAAAAATTCTTTATGGCTTTAAGACAACTTTTCAGAGCATGCATCCAACCAGAGATGTGGCTTTGCATACATGCATGCATGGTAGTCACAAGGCAATGAGTTCCCAGTCTGCACTGAGATAAGCTGACTTAGGAGTTGTAATAACAGGCTTATGAAATAGACTACCAGCTTCCTGACAGAAGAAATAGCAAAGTAACTGTTGTTTTGTAAACTGTAATTCTTCCTCTTGACTGCTGCTGGAGCACTGCAACAAAGTGCTGAATTACAGGCTATGACCAGCCTGTGCTTATTTTCCCAGTTATATAGGGGACTTCTGTGTCAATTGGTCTCCAAGTACATTGGCAGCTTCTGCTTTTTCAACTAATGATTAGATACACATCATTAAAAAAAAGAAGGGCAAAGCCATGAGAAAAAAATGCCTCTTAAGTTCCAGAACAAAAGCTAATTATCCAAGAAGTTCAAGAGAAACAAACAAACAAAGAAATCATAAAAAACAACCAACCTTTCTTTTTTCTACCTTTTTCTATCTCTCTTTATTTTATCCCAAATAAAGCTGGGAGCCTTTCGAAAAATAATTAGTCTGGTGTGCTGCCTCCAGGCAGGATCAGCTATGCAGTTGCCATTTCTAGAAGATATTCATAAAACATGCCTTTAAACCTTTCATTTGATGCAGTTTTCACTGTATGAGTTCATCTATGTCTTTTGGCACACTCTTCCAGTGCTTCTCTTTCCTTCTGATTAGAAAGGTTTTCTTAAAGTCTTCACTAAATTCATGATGCAGTTTAAGATACTTGCTTACTATCCACAACTCTGGGGCAATTTTCCCATGCTTAAAGTTGTTACCCTTTTTTCTCTTCCATAGACTAAATGACCCTGACCCTGATTTTTCTTCTGTATTTATGTAATAAGTACCCTTCCTAGTGTGGTGGGTTTTTTTCTTTTTCTTTTTCTTTTTCTTTTTCTTTTTCTTTTTCTTTTTCTTTTTCTTTTTCTTTTTCTTTTTCTTTTTCTTTTTCTTTTTCTTTTTCTTTTTCTTTTTCTTTTTCTTTTTCTTTTTCTTTTTCTTTTTCTTTTTCTTTTTCTTTTTCTTTTTCTTTTTCTTTTTCTTTTTCTTTTTCTTTTTCTTTCTTTTTCCTTTTTCCTTTTTATTCTTTCCTTTCTGAACTCCAAGACTTCAAGGTATAGTTTTCTCTGCTTTGGGTATGACACTCTTGTTTGAGTCACCTACTATGTGAGTTATTTGTTTTGGAACAACAGGGCATTGCTGATTCATCCTCAGACCAATTAAGTCTGTAGCTTGATTGCTTTTTACAGAACTATTGGCTAGTCAATAATTCCTTGAATGAATTTATGCAGTTGATTATCTCCACCCAGACAATGGACTTTACCCTTGTCCTTATCAAGATATTTCTTTTGTATTCAGCGCTGTTTTGTTCCAACTAATCAGAAGCTTTTTGAATTGTTAATCCTATTTTCTGATGTTACTGACACTTTCTAGCTTAGTGCCTCCTGCAAATTTAATATGGGTCCACAGCTGGAGACACTAATTCAAATAATGAATGAGAAAGTTCTACAGAATTTCACTTGATAGATTGTTTCATTGATCTATGGAGTCTGAATGCATGTTTTCTCCCAGTTTTGCATTTACCTAATCCTCTTTTTTGTCCCCCAACTTGCTTACAATTCTGCTCTGCAGGACAAGATCCTTGCTCAAGTCAAGCAAAAATTGCAGTGATTGCTCCTTTCCTAATTAAAAAAAAATACATTACATTAATTACTGTTGTCATTAATACAAGATCAAATTATATATGTCAAAGATTGATGCAACACAGGATTATTCTTTAGTAGTTCAGTGCTAATTTTGGTTACTTACGGGCAATTGGATTAGGAAGTGATGCCATAGTACAATGCAGCACTAACCCTTTGCTTATGGCATCCTGACCTACAGAAAGTCTGACTCCTTTAGGAAGAAAGCGAGGTACTTAGAAGAGGTAATGTTCTTTGAGACATAGCCATTTACTGTTTTGCAGCTTGGTCATCAGCACTTTATTTCAGAAAGTCATCACTAAGAATGGTGAAATAAAAACTATTCTGATGTTTGTAAAAAACTATTTCCTGCTAGGTGGCAAATTCCTGTGTTCATGGAATGCAAGGAAAGCATTGTTAAATTCCCATGTTCAGTAAAAGGTTTCTGCAAAAAAAGGCAAAACCAGTATTTTTTAAAAATCCCTTTTATGAAAGAAGCAAATAACTACAAATGTTTCATGCATTAGTCCTTCAAAACTTTCTAATAAAGTTAATTGTATCACACAGGTGATTTACTTGCTTTTCCTTTACTTGCTTATTTATTGTATCTATGGAAAGACTTGTGGATGTGTGGGCTTGTGTGTGCATGCAGACTTCTGGGAAGAAGACACAGCAACAGATAGGTGCTGGGTTCTGCCTTATGGTCATGAAATAAAATAATGAGGACTACTCTGAAACAAGTAACCATTATGTGAGGTCTTTTTCCTTACTAGCACTTTGTAAAATTAGCTTCTTAAAACTGCCAGAAGGACAGTTCCCTAGAGGGGATTTGCATGCATTCCATATCTAAATAGTCTTGTGATCCAGTGTCCTAAATTTTACTGTAAAAAATGAAAAAGTCAAACCAGACTTTTCAAGAGTCCCAAGTTCCTTAAGAACATCTGGACATGAGATAAGGATCAAGGCTCTGTTGATGGCCAACAAAAGCTTTAATAAATCCCATTAAGTAGTGAATTTTCTTCTTGAGTTTTGCATACCTGATGCTTAGGAAATCTGATTTGGGCAAAGGGTCATGTGTACAGCTACAGGTGGTTACTTCTTGTGTCATCCCAATGAAATTTCTCCAGGGCTGATTTGTTAGTGCTTTCATATATTACTCGTAGACAAGGAGGTAATAGAAGGTCTTCAGCACACAGACAAGGTCCCTGTCCCCCAAAGAATACTCCTCAGACGCTGTTTCTTGGTGGTGTTTCTTCCCACTCCCTGCAGGTGTTCTGCATATTTGCCTTTATGTCATGTATGTAAAAATAATTTTTTTCCTCTCTCTCTCTCTCTTTCGTTTTTGGTGGGGGTTTTTGTTGTTGTTGGTTTTGTCTTTTTTTGTAATGATAATCCTAACTGGTGAGTTTTCATTAGGCTCTTGAAAGTGTCTGTGTCCTGTATGGGATGTCCATGGCAGCACTGGAGGGTGCCAAATCCCAGATGTGACTCCACTTGCCTCCAAATGCTGATGGGCTCCTGCCTCTGAGCTGGTCACCTAAGCATGTTTGAATTTATAGGAATTTATGACTTACTTTCTGAAATGATACCTTGAAGGAAGTGGTGTTTTAGAGAGGACAGGCTTCAAGATGCCAAAGGTGCTTCTGAAAATGTTTGCCCTGGTTTGTGGTGTACTTTGCACGTGTGCGGTGTGATCCAGCTGCAATCCTCCCTGCTGCTGGCTGACCTGCATACAGGCCGGGATGTGCCAGACTCTGTACCTGCCCTGTCGTGCCCTTGGGCAGACATACTCTCTGGTGACAGCTGCAGAGGGCTGCTGGTCTGCTGGCTGGTGAACTCACTTCTTCTATCCCCCCCATAAACACAGAGCTGCAAGAAGCTGCCCTTTGCCTCGGCCGCTGTCCTCCCCTCACACCCAGTGGTTTCTGGGTTTTTCCCTGTGGTGCCGGTGCCGCCTGGGGTGGGGGGGAGCTCTGGGCAAGGTGGCCAGGGGGCTGCCCTGGGCCTGCCTGGTGCCAGCTGGTTCCAGACACTCCAAGGACCAACAGCCCAGCACAGTCCTTCAGCCACAGGTGTGGCTGCCAAAATGTATGAAAGAAAGGACAAAAGCACGGGGTGAGTAGGGGAGTGAGGGAAAAAGAGCGAGGGAGAGCAGTGTAAGAGCAAGGTAGGCAGGCCGTGCCGGGGCTGGAGCAGATCCGCCTGCGCTGGGGCAGGGAGAGACAGCATGAGGGGGAAGGAACAGGGAAGTCCCCTGCTGTGGTCTGGATGCGGGAGGACTGGGTTGGGGGACAGGGGGACATTGGGCCGGGGGCGGGGGGGCGGGGGCAGGGAGAAGGGTGTCAGTCTGAGGCTTGTCTTTGTTTCTTACTACCCAAGCAATTTTAAATAGCAGTGAAAGAAACTGATTTTCATGAAGGTGAGCTTGACTTGCCTGCAGCAGAAATGGGCAAGCAATCCCCCTGCCTTTATCTGGACCCACGTGTGTGGCTTTCTCATCCTGTTTTTTCGTCCATCCTGCTGGCAGGGCTGGGTGGGAGTTTGGCCTTTCACCAAGGGAACCCTTCACAGTCTTAAATTTGTGATCAGCTGTTGGTGAGGCCTAGTCTGTAGAAGATGTCCTGTGACACCTGCACTGTTATCTGTGATTTAGAAGAACTGAAATTGGTGGCCCAAATAAGTGCTCTTCACTCTTGTCTTCCTGGTGGTTTGGGACGTGATAATATTTTAATACCTTTCATCAGGACATAGTCTATTCTTGGTACATTACCTGCCTATTAACTGTTTTTCTAGTTAACCTTGGTACTATTTAGATTCAAGAGAGGGTGTATGAAGATAGGGTCAGAATTTAGCTCCGATTTTCCATCAGGAGAAGAGATGAAATAACAGACAGCAAATCCTACAGCTGAATCTGCAGAGTGGGGCTGACATCAGTAGTATCTCTGACAGAATAGCTGCTGTTGTAACCTCATTAGGCAGCTGGATTTTATATCAGCCTATAAATTAAAGCATTTTCAGTAAGTGGTACTAGATACTTCATAAATACTTCCTAAATTAAAGGCATCTTTTGATGCTTGTAAGCCCAAATATTATACTTCACATCATTAAAATCCTCATTTATGACCTTTGCAACAGACAAGTCAAAATGTCCTCATTCAACTGATGGATTTTATCATTATATCATTACATGTATAATTAATGTGGGAAGATGTTTGCTCTGAGTCACTCAAAGATGTGCACAGTTACAAGACCAAAAGCTTCCAGCAGCTTGGACAAGAATTAACTCCCGTGTGTCCTTTACCTTCAGGAAGTAAGCACAGTGTATGTGCAGGTCAGAGTTTTATATGCAGAGCTGTCACACAGCTGAAAAAACGAGGAATGAAATCACATTTAGATATTGTGTGTGTTTGTGCCAGAGTGCTTACAAAGGTCAGCATTTCTTAAGCTATCCTAAAGGCTACTCAGTTCTGTTACTGGCTTAATAAAGGCTCAGTGGTTATGAGAAGAAAGATAATTCTATGGCTCAAGTCTAAACAAAGTGGCAGCAGAGAAGTACTTCTGATGAAGTCATTAAGAATAAAAGGGTGAGCGGGAAATTTTTTTTTGCTAGGAGCAAAGGAGAGTTAAGGTGGTTTTGAGAATATCAGGTGTAGCAATGACTTTAAGCAAAAAAAGGCTGCAGTATAATTACTTTGTATTGCACAGAGGCTTGTAGGTTTTTTTTTACATCTTAACAGTACATGTTATGAGACTTATTTGCATTTAATGATGCTCTAATTTGTCATTCAAAGCTGATTGAAGTCAGGCTACCATGAATCTATGTTTAACTCTAGCTGGTAACTACGTACCATGCAGCTACTTGCTCGCTTGTCCCCTCCCTGGTGGGATAGGGAGGAGAATTGGAACATGGGTTGAGCTAAAACAAGTTTAATAACTGAAGTAAAGTATAATATATTACTACTACTACTACTGATTGTGATGAAAAGGGTAATTACAAAAAGAGGAGAAATAATATGGAAAAAAACCCAAAACAACACAAAACCCAAAAGATGCACAATGCAATTGCTCACCATCCACTGACTGATGTCCAACTAGTCCCCCAGCAGTGATTTCCACTCCTCTGCCAACTGCCCACAGTTTATATATCGAGCATGATGCCATATAGGACAGAATATTCCTGTCGCTAGTTCACATCAGCTGTCCTGGCTGTCTCCCCTCCCAACTTCTTCTGCCCCTCCAGCCTTCTCACTGGCAGGGCCTGAGAATCTGAAAAGTCCTTGACTTAGTGTAAACACTATTTGGCAACAACTAAAACATCAGTGTGCTATCAATGTTAATCTCATACTAAATCCAAAACACAGCACTGCACCATCTACTAAGAAGTGAACTCTATCCCAGCTGAAACGAGGACACTACTTCACAACAGGTTCCTTTTATGTACAATTAAGGACATGAGAAATGTTAAAGGCATCATTAGTTGTCACAAAATTTAAGTACTTCCTGTAGCAATGCATCTCTGAATGCTATTTTTAGTCATAGTGCTTTCTGTTAGGCAAATACAGGTTGAAAAACAGCAGTGTGGTTGCATATTATTTTATTGCAGGAGCTCATGGATTTGTGTTGTATTATCATCTTGCAGATGCTGGAGAAATTTAAGTTCATTCTGCTGTCACACTCCTGCACTCTGCCTTCTTCAAAACAACAGCATGGGGTTTGGCCAGCTTCAGTGTCAAGGAAATAAGGTTCTTACTTGCTGTGCTAAGCATGTTACCATGTGGAAGATTTCTGACCTCCTTCACACATCACAGTGTTGTGTGCTGGAGGACTTTTACAGGGTTTTTCCTCATCTTCATGTAAAGTGCTCTTCTGACACCTCGAACACCCATTTTAAGGGCAACAAGAAAATACTGCTTTCTATCCCATGTGTCTTCTGGTTAAGTAATTCTTGCCCCTTCTGTCAGGCTCTATCCTTTGCTAATGTTTCCATATTTGGTTTTAGAACAGCACATACTTTTTTCTGAGCCAGTCTTTTTAAAAAATGTTACTTGACTAAACTCCCTGTAACTGCACAGGGAGAATGTATTTGTTATCTACTGAATGAGGAATATAGTACAGAGATCGTTACAGCTAACGCGGAGCAGCCCCACTATAGGACTGTCTTCTTCAAAGTCTCATTAGGAGCTGGATATGAACTGACATTGTTCCACAGACTTAATAGATTTTGTAGATTTCAGGGCCAGAAGGACACATCACTTGTCCAGGTGATTCGTGTGTGAAGTCTGATGACATTTACTGGAACTAGAGCATATGTTACAGAAAAAAATACCGGCTCTTGTTTTTTGAAAGATCAGGCAATAGTCAGTCCACCTAGTTAGTTGTTTTAGTGGTTAATACACTTCTCTTTTAAAAGATGCATGTGATATGTAATTCAGATTTTCCTCACTTGAGGTGACTGTTTCCCATGTGCTTTTGTCAGGCAGATAAGTATCTGAAGTTTTCTTACATAGACAGCAGGGGCAGGGTCTAGCCACTTCTGGCCTTGTACGCATTTCATACCAGCTGAAGAAGCTGACCTATTCTGTTGCATCTTAAAAATTGCTAAATTACATATACACAAAGAAGTAAAACTTTTGTCTGTTAAGAAGGCAAATCCCAACATACACACAATTAACTCTGTAGAAGGAAATGAGACTGATGTGAAATGCTGGTATCATTTAATGAAAGTGAATTTATCATGCACTTCATACTTATCTTGACAGTTTGTTGCAGATTATCTTAAACTTTTACTGAATCTTTCTATACTTTGTGTTTTTGAAACAGTTAGCTATAGGAGCATCTTGATTTTAAAGAATTAACCTCCATGTTAGAATTATGTTAGTACTTACTAACCAATGATGTACGAGTTGCTGTGCTGCTTGTTATCTGAGACTGTGTTACTTGAAGTCCCTACTCTACAGACCATAATAAACTTACCCTCTAGACCATAACCAGAGCACCTAGGTTCTGTTGTGTATAGGATGAGTTATTGGACAGCTTGGCAAGGCCAATATCTAGCCATCCAACTTGGCAACAAAACGCACTTTTAAGGTGTCCTGAAGAGAACTACCTTCATTATAATACTAAAAAACACACCCACAGGT